>NC_091990.1:185584328-185736328 GCF_044704955.1 Pristiophorus japonicus | reverse complement strand
CCCCATCATCTTCTCTCCTCCCCCCCCATCATCTTCTCTCCTCCCCCCCCCCCCATCATCTTCTCTCCCCCCATCATCTTCTCTCTTCCCCCCCATCATCTTCTCCTCCTCCCCCCCCCCCAGCATCTACTCTCCTCCCCCCATCATCTTCTCTCCTCCCCCTCCATCATCTTCTCTCCCTCCCCATCATCTTCTCGTCCCCCCCATCATCTTCTCTTTCCCCCCCATCATCTTCTCTCTCCCCCCCCCATCATCTTTTCTCCCCCCTCATCATCTTTTCTCCCCCCCATCATCTTTTCTCCCCCCCCCATCATCTTCTCTCCCCCCCCCCCCATCATCTTCTCTCCTCCCCTCATCATCTTCTCTCCTCCCCCCCCCATTATCTTCTCCTCCTCCCCCCATCATCTTCTCTCCTTCCCCCATCATCTTCTCTCTCCCTCCCCATCATCTTCTCTCCTCCCCCCCATCATCTTCTCTCCTCCCCCCATCATCTTCTCTCCTCACCCCCCCCATCATCTTCTCTCCCCCCCCACCCATCATCTTCTCCCACCCCCACCCATCATCTTCTCCCACCCCCCACCCATCATCTTCTCTCCCCCCCCATCATCTTCTCTCCCCCCCCATCATCTTCTCTCCTTCCCCCCCCATCATCTTCTCTCCTTCCCCCCCATCATCTTCTCTTCCCCGCCCCCCATCATCTTCTCTCCCCCCCCATCATCTTCTCTTCCCCCATCATCTCTCTTCCCCGCCCTCCATCATCTTCTCTTCTCCCCCCCCCATCATCTTCTCTCCTACCCCCCATCATCTTCTCTTCCCCCCCCCCATCATCTTTTCTCCTCCCCCCCATCATCTTTTCTCCTCCCCCCCCATCATCTTCTCTCCTCCCCCCCCATCATCTTCTCTCCTCCCCCCCATCATCTTCTCTCCTTCCCCCCATAATCTTCTCTCTCCCTCCCCATCATCTTCTCTCCTCCCTCCCCATCATCTTCTCTCCTCCCCCCCCAATCATCTTCTCTCCTCCCCCCATCATCTTCTCTCCTCCCCCTCCATCATCTTCTCTCCTCCCCGTCCATCATCTTCTCTACCCCCCCATCATCTTCTCTCCCTCCCCATCATCTTCTCTTCCCCCCCCCCCATCATCTTCTCTCCCCCCCCCTTCATCTTCTCTTCCCCCCCCATCATCTTCTCTCCTCCCCCCCATCATCTTCTCTTCCCCCCCCCATCATCTTCTCTCCTCCCCCCCATCATCTTCTCTCCTCCCCCCCCATCATCTTCTCTCCACCCCCCATCATCTTCTCTCCTCCCCCCATCATCTTCTCTCCTTCCCCCCATCATCTTCTCTCCTTCCCTCCCCATCATCTTCTCTCCTCCCCCCCCCCCCATCATCTTCTCTCCTCCCCCCATCATCTTCTCTCCTCACCCCCCCCCCCATCATCTTCTCTCCTCCCCCTCCATCATCTTCTCTCCTCCCCCCCCCATCATGTTCTCTCCTCCCCCCCATCATCTTCTCTTCTCTCCCCCCTCCCATCATCGGGAGTCGGGTCGGTGTCCGGTCCGGAGGCGGGTAGCGGGAGATGAGTCGGGTCAGGAGGAAGCAGGAGCTGGCCGTGGGAGGAGCCTTATTCACGCAGCCCCAGTGAGGCCATTGGGCCAGGGCTAGGGGCTGCGTGCTTCGGCCCCTCCCACACAGTTTTGGGCGCCTGGAGCTACTGCACATGTGCGCCCACTGTAGCGCGCATGTGCAGAGGTCCCGGCACTGTTTTCAGCGCAGGGACCTGGCTCCGCTCCCTACAGCTCGTGCTGCGCTGCGCCGAGGGCCAGAGGACCTGCAGGGAGCTGGAAAATCTGGAAGTTTTTTTGGTGCACTTTGTGGCGCGAAAAACGGGCGTCCAGGTCGAGGCACGACTCGAAACTTGGGCCCAATGATACTAGGAAAAATGAGACTCCTTTTTATTCGAGGTTAAGAGGAGAACTGATACAGGTGTTCAAAAGTCTGATGGGACACTGGTCAGCTGGTTGCGAACTGGAAGCCATACATTTAACATTATCACTAAAAGAATGAAAGAAGAGGTTGGGAGAAATTAATTTTACAAGAGTTAGGACATGGAATAGTTGTAGAAACAGAATTCATAATGGCTTTTAAAAGGAAAGTGGTTAAATATTTAAAATTAAAAAAATTGATAAATGTATGAAGCGAGACCAGATAATTGAGACTAAATAGATAGCTCTTTCGAAGAGCTGGTAGAGTTATGAATAGTTGAATGGCCTCCATCTAAGCTGCAATATTCAATAATTCTGTGAATGAGTTTAACGATCAGTCGTCTTGTATATCTTTTGATTTCGAAGTGTATATCTGGAAGCCGAGCTTTGTAGACTCTGCACTGGTTAGTTGTGAAATCACCATAGCACTGCAATAGGCAACATCATTACAACATGGTTGCTATGAAATCATGCAAATTGCCAGTAGAAAAACCTGTGTGAACTGACTTGGGGAGTCTACCTAGGAATCTCCATAGTATAAAAACTTGTTAATAAGTATCCTTTGATAACTAAAAGAATTCTAGTTGTAAACATGAGTTCTTCACCATGAAATAAAGGGATACATAACAATGTTTACAAGACTATGACATTCTCTTGGAAATTTCAGTTTTCAAAATCACTGTTATTAACCCATAGAGTGTTCTAATCTGTGCAGGATCCAGAAATAATATAAATTTTTCTCTACATAAATATCAAAATACTATTTGAGAACAAAACTGAAAAATAATAATACCATGTTGAATTCAGAATTTGTTTTGTACCGTTTGCTATCTTCTATACTTCCATAAGACAAGGTCCCACACAAGAGATTGGTATGCAAAATCAAAGCACATGATATTGGGGGTAATGTACTGACGTGGATAGAGAACTGGTTGGCAGACAGGAAGCAGAGAGTCGGGATAAACGGGTCCTTTTCAGAATGGCAGGCAGTGACTAGTGGGGTGCCGCAGGGCTCAGTGCTGGGACCCCAGCTATTTACAATATACATTAACGATTTAGATGAAGGAATTGAGTGTAATATCTCCAAGTTTGCAGATGACACTAAACTGGGTGGCGGTGTGAGCTGTGAGGAGGATGCTAAGAAGCTGCAGGGTGACGTGGACAGGTTAGGTGAGTGGGCAAATGCATGGCAGATCCAGTATAATGTGGATAAATGTGAGGTTATCCATTTTGGGGGCAAAAACACAAAGGCAGAATATTATCTGAATGGCGGCAGATTTGGAAAAGTGGAGGTACAACGAGACCTGGGTGTCATGGTTCATTAGTCATTGAAAGTTGGCATGTAGGTACAGCAGGTGGTGAAGGCAGCAAATGGTATGTTGGCCTTCATAGCTACGGGATTTGAGTATAGGAGCAGGGAGGTCTTACTGCAGTTGTACAGGGCCTTAGTGAGGCCTCACCTGGAATATTTGTTCAGTTTTGGTCTCCTAATCTGAGGAAGGACATTCTTGCTATTGAGGGAGTGCAGCGAAGGTTCACCAGACTGATTCCAGGGATGGCTGGACTGACATATGAGGAGAGATGGATCAACTGGGCCTTTATTCACTGGAGTTTAGATGGATGAGAGGGGATCTCAAAGAAACGTATAAGATTCTGACTGGACTGGACAGGTTAGAAGCGGGAAGAATGTTCCCGATGTTGGGGAAGTCCAGAACCAGGGGACGTAGTCTTAGGATAAGGGGTAGGCCATTTAGGACTGAGATGAGGAGAAACTTCTTCACCCAGAGAGTTGTTACCCTGTGGAATTCCCTGCCGCAGAGAGTTGTTGATGCCAGTTCATTGGATATATATTCAAGAGGGAGTTAGATGTGGCCCTTACGGCTAAGAAGATCAAGGGGTATGGAGAGAAAGCAGGAAAGCGGTACTGAGGGAATGATCAGCCATGATCTTATTGAATGGTGGTGCAGGCTCGAAGGGCCAAATGGCCTACTCCTGCACTTATTTTCTATGTTTCTGTTTCTAAGGTTCTCTCCTGAACTCTTCATTCTCTAATTCTGGCTTTCTATTCTACTATCCTCCCTATATTGATTAGGGGCCTTCAGTTGCATCGGTCCTGCTTTCTGAAACTGGCTTCATAGACCTATTTGCCTGTTCACCTCTTTTTCCACCTTTAAAAATGTACTCAAAATTCATTTCTTCAGACAAGGTTTCTGCCTCATTTCCTAATCTCTCACTTCTTTGTTCAATGTCCATACCCAATGCCTATCAGTGAAATTCCTTGACGTTTTCTAGGTTAAAGGTGCATTTAAAAATTCAAGTTGTTTTGTTATCTCAAAGTTTATCCAGTCTTTCCCAAGTAATTTAGGTTTCTAATACAAGGGGATCTGTGTTGTGACTCTTCTCTAAACTGCTTTCAGAGCTTGAATATCTCCCTTGTATCTCAGTGACCGGAACTGGATGCACAACTCATGGCGTGATTTTGGCTTTATAGTGCAGCTTTCCATTTGCTTTGTTGATTGGTGCTCTTCAATGATTGAATATATTGGGCATTGAGTTCCCCAAAACCCTTGGATTTCTTTCAACTTCATCTTTAGATGTATCAGCACCATTCGCAGAGTACTTGCGCCACCTATTTTCTTAAGTGCAGTACTTTACACTTGTTCATATTAAGTTTCATCTGTCATTGTTTCACCTACATTTTGTCAAACTCATTTTGCAATTCATGAGCTGTCTTGTCAGATTCAACTGCCCCTCCCATTTTGCTGTTGTCTCTGAAGTTGACCAGTTGTATCAAGATTCTAAATCCAAGCTAAATTAAAAACTCTTAGCATTCCTCCCATTCCACCTTTTTGTATAACTCCTCTAACAAGTATTTGCGTGCTTCCTATTCTTCAGCTAATTTCTTATCCAGTTCCAGATTACATAGAATTACATAGAATGTACGGCACATGAACAGGTCATTTACCCAACTGGCCCATGCCAGTATTTATGCTCCACAAGCCTCCCCTACCTCTCTTCATCTAACTCGATCAACATAACCTTCCATTCTTTTCTCCCTCTAGCTTCACCTTAAATGCATCTATGCTAGTCGCCTCAACTACTCCTTGTGGTCGCGAGTTCCTCAATCTAACCACTCTCTGCATAAAGATGTTTCTCCTGAATCCTTATTGGATTTATTAGTGGCTGTCCGTCTTATATTTATGGCCCTAATTTTGGTCTCCCCCACAAGTGGAAACATCTTTTCTACGTCTACCCTATTAAACCCTTTCATAGCCTTAAATACCTCTATTAGGGCATCCCTCAGCCTTCTCTGTTCTGTAGAAAAAAGTCCCAGCCTGTTCAATCTTTCCTCATAACCTTTCAGTTCTGGTATCATCCTTGTAAATCTTTACTGCACCTTCTCGACTGCTTCTATATCCTTTTTATAATATTGACACCAGAAGTGTGAACAATACTCCCAAGTGAGGTCTAACCAAGGTTCTATACAAGTTTAACATAACTTCTCTGCTTTTCAATTCTATCCCTCGAGAAATGAATCCCAGTGCTTTGTTTGCTTTTAAAAAAAAATAGATTTATCTTCAACCATCCATTGCTTTAAGTGCAGAACTTTGTCAAATGCTTTTTTGGAAGTCATGGTATACTACATCATGTTTCCACAGTCCAGTTGGGACATCACTTTCTGAAAAAAGTCAAGCAAGATCTTCCCCTTCTGAATCCATGTTGGCTTCTTTAATCAGCGATTATTATAGATAATCTTTAAACTTACTCCTGATATTTTACAGAACAAGAACATAAGAACATAAGAATTAGGAACAGGAGTAGGCCATCTAGCCCCTCGAGCCTGCTCCGCCATTCAACAAGATCATGGCTGATCTGGCCGTGGACTCAGCTCCACAGATTCACAACCTTCCGGGAGAAGAAATTACTTCTCAACTCGGTTTTAAGTTGGCTCCCCCGTATTTTGAGGCTGTGCCCCCTACTTCTAGTCTCCCCGACCAGTGGAAACAACCTCTCTGCCTCTATCTTGTCGATCCCTTTCATTATTTTAAATGTTTTTATAAGATCACCCCTCATCCTTCTGAACTCCCAACGAGTAAAGACCCAGTCTACTCAATCTATCATCATAAGGTAACCCCCTCATCTCCGGAATCAGCCTAGTGAATTGTCTCTGTACCCCCTCCAAAGCTAGTATATCCTTCCTTAAGTAAGGTGACCAAAACTGCACGCAGTACTCCAGGTGCGGCCTCACCAATACCCTGTATAGTTGCAGCAGGACCTCCCTGCTTTTGTACTCCATCCCTCTCGCAATGAAGGCCAACATTCCATTCACCTTCCTGATTACCTGCTGCACCTGCAAACTAAAGAGTTTCATGCACAAGGAACCAATTGTGGAGCAGTGGAGGCGTGTCCTGCACAGTTGGAGCTGTGCTGCAGTGAGGAGAGGAGCTACCAACTTTTGCTCTTGCCTGGAAGGCCTGGAGAGCCCTGAGACCAGCCCAGAAAGAGGAGGAAAGGGCTAGCTTGCTACCCATTTAACATCCGGAGGGAGAGGAGGAGCACAGAAACAATTTAACATTTAATACAACTACAGAGAGTTGGAGAGAGGGGGAAAAAACAACAACCTGTGTGGAAGGAGGGAGAGTCTACAACATTCTACAGGTGGGTGTTGGTGCATTTCCCCATAAAGACTTTGCTGTATCGGTGGGGGGGAGGAAAGAAGACCACTGAGGGCCGGAACATCGCGGGGGGTGTGTGTGTGTGGAAGTGTGTGTGAGGGCCTTGCTTACAACTAGGCCCCACACACAATTGAACCCCCCCCCCAATTGCCTAGCCTGGGATAGCTGGAGCTACCAGGCTGAAGATTTTATTTACCACCTCTTTAAACATCGTTAGGAGTGTGTGCCTGGTGGCTCGAGCTGCCCCAGGTGAAGACATCTTCTCCCCTCACCTGAAGACCACTCCAAAGACTATTGTGTGTTTTGCCATCTGGGGATTGCACCCACCCACAGCTGCGAGGGGAGACCTGCCCTCGCAGTTCCCCCCCCCCTTCCCACCCCCCTCTCTCTTTCTCTGTTACTCTCTGTTTCTCCCCTCTCTCTCTGAGAGCCCTTTTTCTCCCAAATTAATTGAGAAAAAACAATTGAGACAACTGAGCAGAGGGAGCAAGGCCCCTCCCCAATTGCCAACTAGGGGAGAGGTGTGCCTCGTTAAGAGCTCCTCTGCTCAGTCTTACTATAAGAGGCCAATTAAGACCATTAAGGCCTGTGACTTTGGGGTGGGTGTAGCCCTTAAAGGGACCCCGTGATGGCGACCCCATCCACGCCGGTGGCAGGGCCAGCGAAGACATATGCGCAGGTGGCAACCGCTTCCACGGCACCTCCTGCGCCACCTGCTGCCCTGCCACCATTCAGACTTATTACAAAAAAACACGGGGTCAAGAGCTACACTCACCCCACAATGACCATCGAGGAGTGCGTGCGGGCGATGGCTGGGGTAGTCGGCCCCTCGGCCATTGTCGCAGCCTCCAAGATGTCTGGGAAGGCTGTTTTCTTCCTGGGGTCGGAGCGGGCGGTGTCCCTGGCCCTTGAAAAGGGGCTCACGGTGGGCGGGACGTTCCTGCCGGTGGACCCTCTCGAGGCCACCGCGCAGAGGGTCATCATTTCAAACGTCCCGCCCTTTGTTCCCGCTGGGCTCCTCCTCCCTCACCTACACCAACTGGGGGAGGTAAGGTCGGGGATTAACCCCATACCGCTCGGCCTCAGGGAGAGCAGCCTGCGCCACGTGTTCTCCTTCCGCCGCCAGCTCTTTGTCCGGCTGGCGCGGGAGGAGACGACGAAGGGAAGTTTCAATGTGGTGCACGAGGGGACTGCCTACCGCGTCTTCTGGACGTCGGACGGCGTGCGGTGCCATGCCTGTAGTGAGGTGGGGCATGTTCATAAGAACTGCCCCGCCTCCAAGGCCGCCAAACCACCGAGGGCGGCCAAGGCTGGCGCCGCCGCCACCCCTCCCCCTAGTTGCGTCCGCGTGCCGGGAGCCATAGGTGCGCGGGCATCGTCGGGGGCCTTTGTTTTCACGGCCTCCGGCGGGGGGGAGGGAGAGCGTCCGATCGAAAAGAAGGCGCGGAAGAAGACGAGACATCTAGAGGTGGGTCCCCTCAGTGCGCCGGAAAGTTTGACCACCACGCTCAGCCCAACCCAGTCACCGGCGAGCGCGGGGTGCCCTGAGCCCGTGCCCGAGCCCTTGACCAATACCGCAGAGGGGCTCGGGCGAGGGCAAGATAAGGAAAAGGGGGGGGGCGGAGCGGGAGGCCTCGGCAGACATGGAGGTCTCCCTGCCTCAGCGCACCTCCAGCAACAAAAGGAGGCGCCGCTCCGTTGAGGCGGAGGGGGAATAACATCCCTCCGCGGAGGAAGCAATGCCCGCCGCGTGTCCCGCGTCCCCCACCAGCGCCCCCAAGCAGCGCCGTAGGCGGGAGGAGTCTGTCCCCGGGGAGGGTGAGACAGTCGAGGCTGCCCAGCCTCTGCCTCCCGGGGAGGGCGTGGAAGATCTGCCTGTCGTGGGGGGTGTGGGGATCGCGGAGGAAAGCGTAGCCGCCGGGCCGGGCGTCCCGGGGACTGAGGCGGGCGGGGCCGAAAAGGCCGAACCTGAGCCCGCCCAGCCAATATCCAACTTCCCCCGGGAGTCGCTCGACCCGGCAGAAACACAAACTAACAATTTTAATTAAACTGTAGATGCTGGGCCGGGGGGTGGCAGCGGGGAGGGGGAGGAACACCCATCCTCGCCTCTTGCTGTGGAGCTGGTGCACTTGGAGAGCCTGGGGATTTCCTATGGCCGGGTCTCTCCTTGTTCCCCGGTTCCTGGGGCGGGGGGGGAACCCCTTCCGCTGTCATTTCCCGACCCAGCACCATTTTTAAAAGAGCCCAGTGGGGACTCCTCTGCCGACGATCCTGGGGGTGGGATCGGGGCAGAGCCAGGGCCGGTTGGAGCGGCCGGTTCATTTGCCGTACCTTGTGCGGTCGATGAGCCGGCTGCTGGCGGCCACCTCCCGGAGGAGGACGGGGACTCGGTGGGGGACGCGGGGGAAAATCTAGAGACCACCGCCAGCGAGGCGGTGGATCTGCTCGCGGCCGCCGCCGAGACCATCCTCATTCCTGCAAAGGAACTCCGGGACTTTTTGGCCCAGAGCCGGGGTCGCTGCAACCAAGCCCGACTGGCCCTGGAAAAATGGTCCGAGCCAGAGCTGATCAAGGGGTCCGTCCGCGCCGCCGTTAAAACCTTGGCCGCGGGCGGGCCCTTGACAAAGGAGCAGCACCTTGAGCTGCGCGAGCTCGAGGGACTCCTCGCTGGGCTGCGGAGGGAGTGGAGTTCAACAAAAGACTCCGCTCCCTCCCCCACAATAGGTTAAGGTAGAGGTTGCACTATGCTTTTGCCATGAAGATAACCATAGCCAGCCTCAACATCAACGGCGGCAGAGGGGCACGCCGTAGATTTGACAATTTTTCGCTCCTGCGGGAGGGGAAATATGCGGTGTGCTTCCTGCAAGAAACCCACACCGTTCCGGGAGACGAAGCCACGTGGCTCCTGGAATGGCAAGGAGAGGTCCGCATGAGCCACCTCACCGCCATTTCTAGTGGGGTGGCCATCTTGCTGGGCCCGCATTTTCAGCCGGAGATCTTGGGGGTCGAGGAGCCCGTGCCAGGCCGCTTGCTGCACGTAACGGTTCGCCTGGGGGACGTGCCGCTCCATCTCGTGAACGTGTACGCCCCTCAGCCCGGCCCGCAGCAAACGCGCTTCTTTGAAGAGGTGTCCGCTCTTCTTGGCTCCGTCGACGTCGGCGACTGCATTGTCCTCGGGGGGGATTTTAACTGCACCCTCGAGGCGAGGGACCGCTCCGGTACCCCGCAGTGCATGACGGCGATGGAGAAGTTGAGGGACCTGGTCGGGTCCTTCGACTTGGTGGACGTCTGGCGAAATCTCCACCCCGACTCCAGCGCCTTTACTTGGGTGAGGCCTGGAGTAGGATGGTCCAGAGTCGACCGCCTTTACGTGTCTCGGGCGTACGTTTCTTGCGTCTTGGCGGCCTCCATGTGGCCGGTGCCGTGTTCGGACCACCACCTGGTGTGGGCGGAGCTCGCTTCGCTCCGCGCGAGGACGGGGTCCGCGTACTGGCACTTTAACAACCGGCTGCTGGAGGACGTGCGGTTCCAGGACTCGTTCCGTCGATTCTGGTCCGACTGGAGAAGGAAGCAGGGGGGCTTCCCCTCCTTGAGGCTATGGTGGGACGTGGGCAAGGCTCACGTCCGCGTCTTCTGTCAAGAGTACGCGAGGGGGTCGACCAAGCGGCGGGCGGCCAGGGTCGGGCGCCTGGAAAAGGAGGTGCTCGACCTGGAAGCCCGTCTCGGTCAAGTCGTCCAGGACCCGGCCCTGCGGACGGTGTACGAAGCGAAGAAGGCCGCGCTGAAGGACCTGCAGCTCGTCGGGTCCCGAGGCGCATTCGTGAGGTCGCGGATCCGGTTCCTGCGGGATCTGGACCGCAGCTCCCCCTTCTTCTACTCGCTGGAAAAAAGGCAGAGTGTCCGTAAGCAGCTCTTGACGCTGCTGGCCGACGACGGCTCTCTCGTCTCGGATCCGGAGGGCGTCAACAACAGGGCCCATGAATATTACGGGGCTCTGTTCTCTCCGGATCCGTCCAGCGAGGAAGCGCGTAGAGTTTTGTGGGAGGACCTGCCGGAGGGCGCCGAAAATCTGGAAGCTCCGCTAAGCCTGGCGGAGCTGACTGGTGCCCTCGACCGGCTCTCGAGGGGAAAATCCCCGGAGCTGGACGGGCTGACCGTGGAGTTCCACAGGGCGTTCTGGGACGTCCTGGGGAGCGACTACGCGCGGGTCCTGGGGGAAAGTCTGGCGACCGGGGAAATGCCCCTCTCTTGGCGCAGGGCAGTCATCGTCCTGCTGCCTAAGAAGGGCGATCTCCGCCTCCTTAAGAACTGGCGCCCGGTCTCCCTCCTCAGCACGGACTACAAAATCTTCGCCAGGGCGATGTCTGCTCGCCTTGGTGCCGTGCTGGACCACATGATCCACCCCGACCAGTCCTACACGGTCCCGGGCCGGACAATCCACGATAACATCCATCTGGTCCGGGACCTCATCCATTGTTCCCAGGAGGCTGGTCTGTCGGTCGCCTTCCTATCCCTCGACCAAGAGAAGGCGTTCGACAGGATGGATCACGACTATCTGCTCGGAACTCTGCGCGCTTTCAGGTTCGGGACGCATTTCGTCGCCCGGATCCGACTTTTGTACGCCGCCGCGGAGTGTCTGATTAAGGTTAACGGGTCCTTGACGGCGCCCCTTCGCTTTAGGAGAGGGGTGCGCCAGGGATGCCCCATGTCCGGCCAGTTATACGCCGTTTGCGTGGAGTCTTTCCTGCGCCTTTTGCGGACGAGGTTGACGGGACTGGCTCTGCAAGGGCCAGGCGTGGAGGTCGTCCTCTCGGCTTACGCCGATGACGTGCTCCTCACGGTAGAGGATCCCGCTGACCTGCGGAGGATGGGTGAGTGCCAGGAGATTTACTCGGCCGCGTCCTCCGCCTGGATCAACTGGGAGAAATGTTCCGGACTCCTGGTGGGTCAGTGGCGGGTGGACTCCCTGCCGGAGGAGCTCAGGCCTTTTGCCTGGAGCACGACCCATCTCCTCTATCTGGGAGTCTACCTTAGCCCCGACGAGGGAGCCTGGCCAGCGAACTGGCAGGAGCTGGAGGCCAAGATCGCCGCTCGCCTAGGGCGCTGGACAGGACTGCTCCGAGTGCTGTCCTACAGGGGTCGAGCGCTAGTCATAAACCAGCTGGTGGCCGCTATGTTGTGGTACCGGCTGGTCACTTTGACCCCTCCCCCTGCGTTTGTCGCCAAGATACAGAAGAAGCTGGTAGACTTCTTCTGGAACAACAGGAAGCACTGGGTCTCTGCTGCGGTTTTGAGTCTCCCGCTTGAGGAGGGCGGTCAGTCGTTGGTGTGCGTCAGCGCCCAGCTCGCGACTTTCCGTCTTCAGACCCTGCAGAGATACCTTTACGTCGAGCCCCCTCCTAGGTGGTGTGCTCTGGCGACGTATTTCTTCCGCCAGCAGCGCGACCTCAATTATGACACGCAGCTCCTGTTTGTGAACTTGGGGGGTGTCAGGACCGCCCTCCGGGAGCTGCCTGTCTTTTACAAGGAACTCATCAGGGTCTGGAACAAAGTCTCCACCAAGCGCAGCTCTCCGCCGGCTGGAGTGGCGGCCGTCCTGCAGGAGCCGCTGCTCGGGAATCCGTACCTCCACGACCGAGGTTTTATGTGGCGGTCGGAAGAGAGGGCTGTGGCTGGTGAGGTGACCAGGGTCAGGGACCTGCTCGATGGCGGAGGAGCGGGCTGGATGGCGCAAGACACGCTGGCGCAGCGCCTAAATTCTGCCAACGTCCGCCACGCGGCCGATGCCATCGAGTCGCTAAAAACAGCTCTGGGCCCTGACTCCGTTAGGTGCATCGAGGAGGCTCAAGCACGTGGGGAGATCCCGTCCGAACTGACCCCCGTCCGGACGGAATTCCTCATCGGCGCCAAACCCCGGAACCTCCCTCGGGGGCCGGCGCCTCACAACTTGAGCCGCCTCGGGGAAATCCCCTCCGTGCCTTTCAGTTCCGCGCGGAGGGGTTTCCTGTACGGGCTGCTCCTGCACACTCTCAACTTTGCCATCCTCGCCGGCCGTCCGGACACGCCATGGCGTACCATCTTGCCGTCCGGAGGAGGCGGGGGTCCCCGATGGAGGGCACTCTACGCAGGGGTCCTCCCACTATTCATCGGGGACTTGGCCTGGAGGGTGGTGCACGGAGCAGTGCCGTGCAACAAATTTTTAAGCCGGTTCACGGACTCCCAGGCCGCCTGCAATTTCTGCGGTCTGGAGGAGTCCGTGTTCCATGTTTTTATGGAATGCACAAGGTTGCAGCCCCTGTTTTATTATTTGAAGGGGCTTCTCCTGAAATTCTGGCTGCACTTCAGTCCCACTCTCCTGATCTTTGGGCACCCTGTGCGGAGGGGAGCGGGTAGGTCTGAAGGCCTCCTCGTAGGACTGCTCCTGGGCACGGCCAAGGGTGCCATCAGCCGTTCCAGGCAGCGGGCGGTCGAGGGGGTCGTTCAACCTGACTGCCTGCCTCTCTTCCGCTCTTACATCCGGTCCAGGGTGTCCTTGGAGATGGAGCACGCGGTGTCCACCGGTACGCTCGCGGCCTTCCGCGAGAGGTGGGCACCGGAGGGACTGGAGTGCATCATCACGCCCGGCAACCAAATTTTAATTTGATTTTACGTTTTAAAGTTTAATTTGTTTTAATTGCCGGTGCTTTTAGTGTCCCCTTCCCTTTTATAGGGGGCACTGGGGAAAATTGTGATTTTAGTGCCCAAAAAAAAACCAAAAAAAAAGAAAAACACAAAAAAAAAGGAAAAAAAGGGCCTTGTAAATGTCTGGTGTGTCACCCATTTCGGGTGGCACCGTTTAATGTTTTGTTTTACAGATAAACTCTAAAAGAGTTTCATGCACAAGGACCCCCAGGTCCCTCTGCACCGCAGCATGTTGTAATTTCTCCCCATTCAAATAATATTCCCTTTTTTACTGTTTTTTTTTCCAAGGTGGATGACCTCACATTTTCCGACATTGTATTCCATCTGCCAAACCTTAGCCCATTCGCTTAACCTATCCAAATCTCTTTGCAGCCTCTCTGTGTCCTTTACACAACCCGCTTTCCCACTAATTTTTGTGTCGTCTGCAAATTTTGTTACACTACACTCTATCCCCTCTTCCAGGTCATCTATGTATATTGTAAACAGTTGTGGTCCCAGCACCGATCCCTGTGGCACACCACTAACCACCGATTTCCAACCCGAAAAGGACCCATTTATCTCGACTCTCTGCTTTCTGTTAGCCAGCCAATTCTCGATCTATGCTCATACATTTCCTCTGATTCCGCGTACCTTTATCTTCTGCAGTAACCTTTTGTGTGGCACCTTATCGAATTCCTTTTGGAAATCTAAATACACCACATCCATCGGTACACCTCTATCCACCATGCTCGTTATATCCTCAAAGAATTCCAGTAAATTAGTTAAACATGATTTCCCCTTCATGAATCCATGCTGCGTCTGCTTGATTGCACTATTCCTATCTAGATGTCCCGCTATTTCTTCCTTAATGATAGCTTCAAGCATTTTCCCCACTACAGATGTTAAACTAACCAGCCTATAGTTACCTGCCTTTTGTCTGCCCCCTTTTTTAAACAGAGGCGTTACATTAACTGCTTTCCAATCCGCTGGTACCTCCCCAGAGTCCAGAGAATTTTGGTAGATTATAACGAATGCATCTGCTATAACTTCTGCCATCTCTTTTAGTACCCTGGGAGCCATTTCATCTGGACCAGGGGACTTGTCTACCTTGAGTCCCATTAGCCTGTCCAGCACTACCCCTCTAGTGATAGTGATTGTCTCAAGGTCCTCCCTTCCCACATTCCTGTGACCAGCAATTTTTGGCATGGTTTTTGTGTCTTCCACTGTGAAGACCGAAGCAAACTAATTATTCAAGGTCTCAGCCAGTTCCACATTTCCCATTATTAAATCCCCCTTCTCATCTTCTAAGTGACCAACATTTACTTTTAGTCACTCTTTTCCGTTTTATATATCGGTAAAAGCTTTTACTATCTGTTTCTATGTTTTGCGCAAGTTTACTTTCGTAATCTATCTTTGCTTTCTTTATTGCTTTCTTAGTCATTACTTGCTGTCGTTTAAAATTTTCCCAATCTTCTAGTTTCCCACTAACCTTGGCCACTTTATACGCATTTGTTTTTAATTTGATACTCTCCTTTATTTCCTTGGTTATCCACGGCTGGTTATCCCTTCTCTTACCGCCCTTCTTTTTCACTGGAATATATTTTTGTTGATCACTATGAAAGAGCTCCTTAAAAGTCCTCCACTGTTCCTCAATTGTGCCACCGTTTAGTCTGTGTTCCCAGTCTACTTTAGCCAACTCTGCCCTCATCCCACTGTAGTCCCCTTTGTTTAAGCATAGTACGCTCGTTTGAGACACTACTTCTCACGCTCAATCTGTATTTCAAATTCAACCATACTATGATCACTCATTCCGAGAGGATCTTTTACTGGGAGATCGTTTATTATTCCTGTCTCATTACACAGGACCAGATCTAAGATAGCTTGCTCCCTTGTAGGTTCTGTAACATACTGTTCTAAGAAACAATCCCGTATGCATTCTATGAATTCCTCCTCCAGGCTACCCCGTGCGATTTGATTTGACCAATCGATATGTAGGTTAAAATTCCCCATGATTACTGCCGTTCCTTTTTCACATGCCTCCATTATTCCCTTGATTATTGTCCGCTCCACCGTGAAGTTGTTATTTGGGGGCCTATAAACTACACCCACCAGTGACTTTTTCCCCTTACTATCTCTAATCTCCACCCACAATGGTTCCACATTTTGTTCATTAGAGCCAATATCGTCTCTTACAACTGTCCTGATATCATCCTTTATTAACAGAACTACCCCACCTCCTTTCCCTTCTTGTCTATCTTTACTGAGGTACGACAGCATGTGCTAATCGCCTACCCCTGTTTTGTCACACTTTTTGAAAATATATTCCAGTCGATCATTTCCAATTTACTAGGATCTCCCCAGTATTCATTGGCTGACATTGATTCCGCCACTGGAACTTTGGCATAAATTTGGCGGAATCCTGTTTATGCGCATAAATGGGGTTTCTGCTGAACTTCGATCAAAGTTATGGCAGTGGAGCGGGAGAAGATCCGAGGAAATTCCCAGAAACTGACCTGATCCCTGGATGGATGTTTTGTCACTTCTGTCTCATTTACGTTGAAATCATTAATTTGATTTTGTTATTGCTATTTGAGGAGAGCATAGTGTATATGTTGAGTAAGCAATCATTTATTGTATTAACTCTGACCGATTCCATGGTGCTGTCATTGTATATAGGTAGAAAGAGGCAGGATAAGCTTTGTGTATAAATATTTTAATACATAATGCTCTGCATAAATGCCAAGTTAAGGTTGGGAAGGTCCAAAATGGTCATCTTCCTCCAGTGGGTCTTCCAAATAGCATTAATCAGTCACTTAAGCCAGGCAGACTTTGTTTAGGCGCTGTAAACAACTCCCTCTTGGCATCATTCAACTTGAAAATGGCTATGACTTCTTTATGCAATACTTTATGTCTGATTAGAATTTGCTCTGAAGTCCATGCATTTCAAAGACTAATGGGATATTTAAGCTTCTGGCCTGAGAGACAAAGACTGAACCACAAAAAATGTGGGAACCAGGGTGGTCCTGGTGAGACAGAACTGAAAGCAAGTATAGATAAATGTTACCGACTGTTGGTAAAGAGACTCTTACTCCTGTCTTATCTTCCTCCACTTTTGAGTGAAAATCCCTTCCGAGGCTTGTTCCTGCACTTGGAATGTCCATCTGGTTCAGATCCCCTTGGTTGCACTGCGCCCAACTTGTGAGGAGGGGGGGAAGAGATCAGCTTTTAGACCATTTACTGCAGTCATACATAAATCTCAGCTTTTCTGTATTTTTTTTTATTCGATCCTGGAATGTGGGTGACGCTGGCAAGGGCCACATTGAGTGATGATCCTTGTATGAATGGTGCTCTCTCAATGGTGTTGGAATGAAATTTCAGGATATTAACCTGACGATTATGAGGGAACAGTGGCTTGGAGGGATCTTGGAGATAATAGTGTTCCCACAGCATTGCTGCTCCTGTCTGTTTCGATGGTGGAGGCCACAGTGTTAATATTGTGGCTTCAAAAGCAGGGCAGGGACTTGGTACTCTTGAGGTACGTGGCTCACCACCTGACCCCTTGTAATCTCTCCCTTGATAAAACTCACATTAGGACTGCAATGAAATACTCCCCATCAGTTGTCAGGCTGCTTGTCTAACATCCAGTGTTAGATGAGCGACATTGGGAAGACCAAAGCTATTATCTTCCCAAAGCAGCTCATCCAGCACTATTCTTCTGATTCTTATGTCTAAATCTCTTCAGTGCCTTGCCTTTCCCTATCTTTGCAACCTTTTCCAGTTCTAAACTCCACTCCCCCACCCTTAGAATGTTGTTACTGACTCTGGCCTACTGTGCATCGCCCTCTCTTTACCCCACCATTGGTGGTTGTGCCTTCAGCTGCCGAGGCCCTACACTCTGGAATTCGCTCTCGAAATCCTTTGCCTCTTACCTCCTCTCCTTATTTAAAACTCACTTCTTTGACCATGTTTTTGGTCACCCCTCTCCTAATATCTCCTCCTTTGGCTCGCTGACCATTGTTGATATGCCTCTGTGAAGTGTTTGATTTTTTTTCTACCTTAAAAACAGTATTTACATGCAAGTTGTTATTGAGTAGCAAGGTTGCCTCGTGCTCCTCTTGACATGCTTTTCTACACTCTACATTGAAATAGGATTGGTCTACTTGCTTGATGTCGATCGAGGAGTGAGCGATGTGCCTGGCCATGAAGTTATAGATTATGGAGGACACAAACAACCTGCCGGATATAAAAGGGGTCAGAGGGTCTAGTAAGAAGGAGGAACTGAAAGAAATCCTTATTTGTCGGGAAATTGTGTTGGGGAAATTGATGGGATTAAAGGCCGATAAATCCCTAGGGCCTGATGGACTGCATCCCAGAGTATTTAAGGAGGTGGTCTTGGAAATAACGGATGCATTGACAGTCATTTTCCAACATTCCATTGACTCTGGATCAGTTCCTATGGAGTGGAGGGTATCCAATGCAACCCCACTTTTTAAAAAAGGAGGGAGAGAGAAAACAGGGAATTATAGACCGGTCAGCCTGACATCGGTAGTGGGTAAAATGATGGAATCAATTATTAAGGATGTCATAGCAGCGCATTTGGAAAGAGGTGACATGATAGGCCCAAGTCAGCATGGATTTGTGAAAGGGAAATCATGCTTGACAAATCTTCTGGAATTTTTTGAGCATGTTTCCAGTAGAGCGGACAAGGGAGAACCAGTTGATGTGGTATATTTGGACTTTCAGAAGGCTTTCGACATGGTCCCACACAAGAGATTAATGTGCAAAGTTAAAGCACATGGGATTGTGGGTAGTGTGCTGATGTGGATTGAGAACTGGTTGGCAGACAGGAATCAAAGAGTAGGAGTAAATGGGCACTTTTCAGAATGACAAGCAGTGACTAGTGGGGTACTGCAAGGTTCTGTGCTGGGGCCCCAGCTGTTTACATTGTACATTAATGATTTAGACGAGGGGATTAAATGTAGTATCTCCAAATTTGCGGATGACACTAAGTTGGGTGGCAGTGTGAGCTGCGAGGAGGATGCTATGAGGCTGCAGAGCGACTTGGATAGGTTAGGTGAGTGGGCAAATGCATGGCAGATGAAGTATATGTGGATAAATGTGAGGTTATCCACTTTGGTGGTAAAAACAGAGAGACAGACTATTATCTGAATGGTGACAGATTAGGAAAAGGGGAGGTGCAACGAGACCTGGGTGTCATGGTACATCAGTCATTGAAGGTTGGCATGCAGGTACAGCAGGCGGTTAAGAAAGCAACTGGCATGTTGGCCTTCATAGCGAGGGGATTTGAGTACAGGGGCCAGGGAGGTGTTGCTACAGTTGTACAGGGCCTTGGTGAGGCCACACCTGGAGTATTGTGTACAGTTTTGGTCTCCTAACTTGAGGAAGGACATTCTTGCTATTGAGGGAGTGCAGCGAAGGTTCACCAGACTGATTCCCAGGATGGCGGGACTGACATATCAAGAAAGACTGGATCAACTGGGCTTGTATTCACTGGAGTTCAGAAGAATGAGAGGGGATCTCATAGAAACGTTTAAAATTCTGACGGGTTGAGACAGGTTAGATGCAGGAAGAATGTTCCCAATGTTGGGAAAGTCCAGAACCAGGGGTCACAGTCTAAGGATAAGGGGTAAGCCATTTAGGACCAAGATGAGGAGAAACATCTTCACCCAGAGAGTGGTGAACCTGTGGAATTCTCTACCACAGGAAGTTGTTGAGGCCAATTCACTAAATATATTCAAAAAAGAGTTAGATGTCGTCCTTACTACTCGGGAGAGCAAGGGGTATGGCGAGAAAGCAGGAATGGGGTACTGAAGTTGCATGTTCAGCCATGAACTCATTGAATGGTGCTGCAGGCTCGAAGGGCCGAATGGCCTACTCCTGCACCTATTTTCTATGTTTCTATGGTCATGCACAATTTTGCTGCTGCTTCTGGCCCACAGTGTCTCATGGATGTCCAGTTTTGGGCTGCTAGATATGTCCCATATATTCATTTTGCACATTCAGCATTATGCTTTTAAAAGGTGTTCTCTTTGGTTTTGCAGGCTTCTGCCTTTAAAGCAAGCATCAAGAAAGAGTATTGATAATTGGGGCATTATAGCTGTCTGCGCTGTGAAAGTAGGCTCTTTCCTGTGGTGAGAATGGACTGCTTTCACATTGCAAGGAGAGTTGTCATTTTACATAAGAGCATAAGAAATAGGAGCAGCAGTATGCCATTTGGCCCCTCGAGCCTGCTCCTCCATTCAATATAAGATTAAGGCTAATCTGCTCTTGGCCTCAACTCCACATCCCTGCCTGCTCCCCATAACTCTTTACTCCCTTTTCCCTACCCCTCAGTGGAGTTCCGTGACTGAAAGCTGGAACCAGCAATGATTGGGGAACAGAGGTAAATATGCCGAAGGGGTATAAGGAACCTTGGACATAAACAGGAGGCGAAGGAAAATTGGAAGAGCAAGGAAAATAAAAACAGCAGAATAAAATAAAGTAAGTGTGGCGAGGAACACATAATGCAGCAGCAAAAAGCAAAGGACTCGAAGAGAAAGAACTTTAGAGTGAACAGCACACTGTAATAATTCGAGTGTGAGCTTATTTTTTCTTTAATAAAATCCTGTTTCATGTGAGTAGATAAACATATAGAAGTAATTTTCGTACATATTTTTCTTTATGCATTAACATTCATATTTTTATGGGAACTCAATACAGGGACAAGTTTAATTGCGGTGGGAATCACATCATGCCTATATTTTTCTTTATCCAATTTCTACTTCATAATGATTGCTTATTGCAACTTAAAAAAAAACTGTTCTGCAAATCCATCTGTCTTTTATGTCTCTTCCATCAATTTGCCTTCATTGTTCAGTGTCTTTTTTAAATGTTCACTATCTGCATTTGACAATTCAAATGCAATTATTAAGCCCACTAGTGCTTTCAAAGTTATTTCAGACACTCGCTTGCTTTAATTACTGTTCGGGATGTAGTGTAAAAATGGTTCTAGGTTTTCCTCTCCCATTACATTTTTGCACCTACTACAGACGATAAAAATTCTGAGAAAAAACATTGGCAAACCTGATAACAAAAGACGAGTTTTCCTGTTTCCATCTTCTCACTGTAAGCCAATAGGCAAGCACAGATATCACTAGTTATTGGGAGCTAAAAGAAACCCATCCATTTCACTGAATATTTTTCCCAGTTGCAATGAATGATGGGATGTGTTGTAGTGTATTTTGCATCAGTGTGACCAGAGTGATTTTTTTTATACGCCTTTAATCGTTTGAATTATGGTCCGTTTCTGTTTACATTTTAATGTGTGCTCAGCTGTATTTTACAATTGAAGTTCTATAATCCAAGAGTTATTAAGCAGTTCATGTTTAATTATTAACACCCATCCGTGCGGTTGATTCACTCTATTGCATTTGATAGTTAGCTTTTTATTGCTTAACATAACATTTACTTTTTACTCTTGTTATAAACTTCATTAACCAATCTGGTTAATATGTTTCTCATGGAGTTTCGTCGTGTGACGCATGTTGAGGGAGGAAAGCGAAACACTAGGCTTGTTAAAAGTGAGCTTTATTCTTAATAAAGAACGAAACTCCAAAGAATTCCACAGTTCTTTGACAAAGTAACGGAGAGGGTTGATGAGGGTAGTGTGGTTGATGTTGTGTATATGGATTGACAAACTATCACAGAATAGACTTGTTAACAAAGTTGAAGCCCATGGGATTAAAGGCACAGTTAGCAGTGTGGATACAAAATTGGTTAAGGAGACAGAAAGCAGAGAGTAGTGGTGAATGTTTTTTTTAGACTGGAGGGAAGTATACAGTGGTGTTCCGTAGGGGTCGGTATTGAGACCAATGTATATTAATGACCTGGACTTGGATATACAGGCATAATTTCAAACTTTGCACATGTTAGGAAACTTGGAAATGCAGTAAACAATGAGGATAGTAATATACTGCAGGAGGACATAGACTGGTGAAATGGGCAGACGCTTGGTCGATTAAATTTAATGCAGAGAGCTGTGAAGTGATAGAAACATAGGCCTCAAGTTTCCACATGATTTGCTCCTGATTTTTAGGAGCAACTAGTGGAGAACGGAGTATCTTAGAAATCGCAATTCTCCACATTTAGTTTGCTCCAGTTCTAGTCAGGTAGAACAGTTTCACTTTGGAACAGAATTTTTTCTTCAAAAGGGGGCGTGTCCAGCCACTGACACCTGATTTGAAAGTTTCCACAGTGAAAACGTACTCCAAACTAACTTAAAATGGAGCAAGTGAAGATTTTTGTAGGCCTGAAAAAACCTTGTCTACACATTAAAAAATCAGGCACAGGTTACAAATTAGGCGTCGGGAACGAGGTGGGGGGAGGGGGGAGGGAAGTCATTACATTCTACAATAAATCCTTAGTTATACTTCTACAAATATTATACAAATAATTCCAACCTGAATAAAAATTTATAAGCAAAGAAAAGATTAAATAAACCATGTTCCTACCTGTGTGAAAGTGCTTCAGGCAGGGAGAATGCTGCAGGAAGCCTCACAAGTTGAGGCAGCCGTTCCCAACGGCAGGGGGGGGGGGAGCGGGGGAGGAGGCCCCCCTGCCGTCAGTCGGGCCCGTCGGGAAACGGCTGCCTCAACTTCTCAGGCTTCCTGCACCTTCTCACTGCTGCAAGAAGCCTCAGTGCTGATCATGGAAAGGCAATGTGCTTTTATTAAAAAATGTTAAAAAATTGAACAGCTTCAAAGAACTACAAAAATGGCCGAGTGCCAATGTTTCCTTCACACTGCGCGTGCGTGAATGCTCCAACGCGCACGCGCAGGGCTGCCGGCACGAAAAAAACTCATTTAAATGGTACCCGCCCCCTCCTACTTACAAAATCGGCGCGAGTGGTAGGCTCCGGCCCCTGGGCGCCGCGCCAAGCTGACATCGAGCTGCAAAGCGCTCGAGAATAGCGCTTTATTTTCAGGGTCCGTTTTCGGCGCGAAAAACGGGCGCCCAGCTCGGAGAGGCGCCTGTTTTGCCGCATGTGGAAACTTGGGGCCATAGAAAATAGGTGCAGGAGTAGGCCATTCGGCCCATTCATGGCTGATCATTCCCTCAGTACCCCTTTCCTGCTTTCTCTCCATACCCCTTGATTCCTTTAGCCATAAGGGCCATATCTAACTCCCTCTTGAATATATCCAATGAACTGGCATCAACAACTCTCTGCAGGTTAACAACTGTCTGAGTGAAGAAGTTTCTCCTCATCTCAGTCCTAAATGGCCTACCCCTTATCCTAAGACTGTGTCCCCTGGTTCTGGACTTCCTCAGCATCGGGAACATTCTACCCGCATTTAACCTGTCCCGTCCCCTCAGAAATCTTATATGTTTCGATGAGAGCCTCTCTCATCCTTCTAAACGCCAATGGAAAAAGGCCCAGTTGATCCAGTCGCTCTTCATATGTCAGTCTTGCCATCCCGGGAACCAGTCTGGTGAACCTTCGCTGTACTCCCTCAATAGCAAGAACGTCCTTCCTCAGATTAGGAGACCAAAACTGAACACAATATTCCAGGTGAGGCCTCACCAAGGCCCTGTACAACTGCAGTAAGACCTCCCTGCTCCTATACTCAAATCCCCTAGCTATGAAGGCCAACATACCATTTGCCTTCTTCACTGCCTGCTGTACCTGCATGCCAACTTTTAATGACTGATGAACCATGATACCCAGGTCTTGTTGCACCTCCCCTTTTCCTAATCTGCCGCCATTCAGATAATATTCTGTCTTCATGTTTTTGCCCCCAAAGTGGATAACTTCACATTTATCCACATTATACTGCATCTGCCATGCATTTGCCCACTGTCCAAGTCACCCTGCAGCCTCCTAGCGTCCCCCTCACAGCTCACACTGCCACCCAGTTTAGTGTCATCTGCAAACTTGGAGATATTACACTCAATTCCTTCATCCAAATCATTGATGTATATTGTAAAGAGCTGAGATCCCAGCACTGAGCCCTGCGGCACTCCACTAGTCACTGCCTGCCATTCTGAAAAGGATCCGTTTATCCCGACTCTCTGCTTCCTGTCTGCCAACCAGTTCTCTATCCACGTCAGTATATTATCCCCAATACCATGTGCTTTGATTTTGCACACCAATCTCTTGTGTGGGACCTTGTCAAAAGCCTTTTGAAAGTCCAAATACATCACATCCACTGGTTCTTCTTTGTCCACTCTACTAGTTACATCCTCAAAAAATTCCAGATTTGTCAAGCATGATTTCCCCTTCATGCTGACTTGGACCGATCCTGTCGCTGCTTTCCAAATGTGCTGCTATTTCATCTTTAATAATTGATTCCAACATTTTCCCCACTACTGATATCAGGCTAACCGGTCTATAATTACCCTTTTTCTCTCTCCCTCCCTTTTTAAAAACTGGTGTTACATTAGCTACCCTCCAGTCCATAGGAACTGATCCAGAGTCAATAGACTGTTGGAAAATGATCTCCAATGCATTCACTATTTCTCAGACCACTTCCTTAAGTACTCTGGGATGCAGACTATTAGGCCCCGGGGATTTATCGGCCTTCAATCCCATCAATTTCCCTAACACAATTTCCTGCCTAATAAGGATATCCCTCAGTTCCTCCTTCTCACTAGACCCTCGCTCCCCTAGTATATCCGGAAGGTTATTTGTGTCTTCCTTCGTGAAGACAGAACCAAAGCATTTGTTCAATTGGTCTGTCATTTCTTTGTTCCCCATTATAAATTCACCTGAATCCGACTGCAAGGGACCTACGTTTGTCTTCACTGATCTTTTTCTCTTCACATATCTATAGAAGCTTTTGCAGTCAGTTTTTATGTTCCCGGCAAGCTTCCTCTCGTACTCTATTTTCCCCCTCTTAATTAAACCCTTTGTCGTCCTCTGCTGAATTCTAAATTTCTCCCAGTCCTCACGTTTGTTGCTTTTTCTGGCCAATTTATATACCTCTTCCTTGGATTTAACACTATCCTTAATTTCCCTTGTTAGCCACGGTTGAGGCACCTTCCCCGTTTTATTTTTACTCCAGACAGGGATGTACAATTGCTGAAGTTCATCCATGTGATCTTTAAATGTTTGCCATTGTCTATCCACCGTTAACTCTTTAAGTATCATTTGCCTGTCTATTCTAGCCAATTCACGCCTCATGCCGTCGAAGTTACCCTTCCTTAAGTTCAGGACCCTAATTTCTGAATTAAATGTGTCACTCTCCACCTTAATAAAGAATTCTACCATGTTATGGTCACTCTTCCCCAAGGGGCCTCGCACAACAAGATTGCTAATTCATCCTTTCTCATTAAACATCATCCAGTCTAGGATGGCTAGCTCCTTAGTTGGTTCCTCGACATATTGGTCTCGAAAACCATCCCTAATACACTCCAGGAAATCCTCCTCCACCGCATTGCTACCAGTTTGGTTAGCCCAATCAATATGTAGATTAAAGTCACCCATGATAACTGCTGTACCTTTATTGCACACATCCCTTATTTCTTGTTTGATGCTGTCCCCAACCTCACTACTACTGTTTGGTGGTCTGTACACAACTCCCACTCGCGTTTTCTGCCCCTTGGTATTCTGTAGCTCCACCCATACCGATTCCACATCATCCAAGCTAATGTTCTTTCTTACTCTTGCATTAAATTCCTCTTTAACCAGCAATGCCACCCCGCCTCCTTTTCCTTTCTGTCTATCCTTCCTAAATGCTGAATACGTTTTGGTAGGAGAAATGAAGAGAGCAAATATGAATTAAATGTACAATTTTAAAGAGAGTGTAAAAACAGAGACCTAGGGGTTAGTGTACACAAATCTTTGAAGGTTGCAGGACAAGTTGAGGAAGCTGTTTTTTTTATAAAAAGCAAATGGGATCCTTGGCTTTATAAATAGAGGAATAGAATACAAAAGCAAGGCATGTATGCTAATTCTTTATAAAACACTGGTTAGGCCTCAGCTGGAGTATTGTGTTCAATTCTGGGCACCAGACTTTGGAAAGGATGTCAAGGCTTTCGAGAGGGTGTAGAAGAGATTTACTGGAATGGTCCCAGGGATGAGGGACTTTAGTTATGTGGAGAGACTGGAGAAGGTGGGGCTTGTTCTCCTTGGAGCAGAGGAGATTACGAGGAGATTTGATAGAGGTGTTCAAAATCATGAATGTTTTTGATAAGAGTACATAAGAAGAAACTGTTCTGTGGCCGAATGGTCAGTAACCAGAGGATAAAGATTTAAGGTGATTAGCGAAAGAATCAGAGACAACACGAGGAAACCTTACACAGCGAGATGTTGTGACCTGGAATGCACTGCCTGAAAGGGTGGCGGAACCAAATTCAATAATACCATTCAAAAGAGAATTGAATAAATACTTGAAGGGGAAAAAATGTAGAGGACTGTGGGGAAAGAGTAGCAGAATGGGATTAATTGGATAGCTGTACGGAGGTGACGATTGGCTGAATGGCCGCTTCCTGTGCTGTATCATTCTATGATTCTCAGAATAAAATACTTAAGCTCCTCATCTGTCCACATTTTCTGTTATCATTCTTAGCAGCACTTAATTTTTTTTTGTGCCTTGTTTCAAGTTTTAATTCCTCGTTTGCACTGCATCTCCCCATCTATACAGTGTTATCTGTCAGGAGAAGAAAAAAGATTGTGGCGGGGGGTGCACAGTGCTTATTTAATATTTACAAAAGCTTCTTAATATTCGCAAATTAATGGTCCTAAATCTATGTTTAGAGTGACTAGGGCAACAACTTAAATCTCAATAGAATGGAAACTTCTGGATGAATAAGATATATTTGTTTTCTCTCACTGAAGCAAAATATGCCTTTCTTTCACAGTGGCTTTGATTTCATCGCGGGAAATGCTTAGTCCCTGTGAGGGGCCTGGATGAGCATCAATCTCACACATCGAGGACTGGAGAGGTTTTCACTACTGAGCCTCAATTCCATATCCAGGCCCCAACCCCCAACCCCACCCGAACCTGACACAATTCACTGCCTGGCTAGCAGAACAGAGCAAAAACTCGTCTGGGCACTGACCAGCAGGAATGGTCCCTCGCAGTCAGGTCAGTGGTGAGAGACCGAAGGAAGGGGAGCAGCCCTGGGCAACAGAGGCCCAAAGTTTCCAAGTGATGGCCAGAGGAGCACTCCTGCTCTTCCTGGTCCATAAGGAAACTGACATTTAAAAAAAAATCTTGCCTCTTCTAGCCTTTGTACCAGCTCCCAGCAGGGTTGGCCTGACAAGGGAACAGTCATCCCCTCCCAACCCCCGCTCCACCCCACGCCCCACGCTCCCAACCCCCGCCCCACCTCACGCTCCACGCCCCACCCGTGCTCAGGTTTCCAGTTAAATTAGCAGGTCAGAGCCCAGTGATGCCATTGTCGGTGTACCATTATACTCAATTCAAATTATCAATATTACAAGGCATTTTACCATAGAAAAACTTTAAACTAATTTCCTCTTAAGTCACACAATAATTTTGAGTTTAATACCTTCAGGGATCATAAGATCCAACTGCAGCAGTGCTGCCAAAAGTTGAGAAGGTGATGGTCTCTGTACTGCACTATCAGGGTATGCAGGAGGTCTCTGGTGAAAAAGTTCAGATTAAAAACCAAGCAGATAGCATGCTTACAAATAAACCCTTTAAAATTAACTTAATTAATTATTTGTTAATAGGTTAGGTTTTGATGGGCTATTTGACTCATTCAAAATCTCATATTCCAACTGTGCTGATAAGGTAAATGGAAAAACGCTGCCAAATGAACAAAAAACACTTTTATTAATGTCAAGGACTATGTTACTACTCTGTCATTTACTTTCTACTTATTCACTTGTGATCCATGTTGAATGAGATTACTAAAGTACTGCTGCACATGTAACTGTTACAGTCTTAGTTATTACTAGTTTTGCAGTCAAATTAATATCAATTTGATGGCTTTGCGTTTTTCTGAGCAGGAGGAGCGTCCCAACATTTTTCACAATTTATTGCTAGATAAATATTTTACATGAAATTAAATTAATCATGTTTTTAGTAATCTGTTGTGCACAATTAGTGACAGACAACTCAATAGGAAGGGACATGTCTTTATTAATGTGTTCTGAATATACTGTATGGGGCAATGCATAATTCTGCTTTTGCCATTTTCAGCTCCTCGAGATTCATTAACACCCCCATTTTGCCTTTCACCATCCTCCTTTTGTCATTTAATCGCTCCTGTCTTCCACCCTATCACAGACCTTCCCCTTTGTTCTTTCCTCCTCTCCCCTTCCCTGCCTCTGTACTTGCTTAAAAGTTGCCAGATCTCTAATAAGAACATAAGAAATAGGAGCAGGAGTAGGCCATATGGCCCCTCGAGCCTGCTCTGCCATTTAATACGATCATGGCTGATCCGATCATGGACTCAGCTCCACTCCCCTGCCTGTTCCCCATAAGCCCTCACCACTTTTAAGAGATGGTTGGATGGGCACTTAAAGTGCAGTAACCTGCAGGGTTACGGACCTAGAGCTGGTAATTGGGATTAGACTGGATGACCTTTTGTTGGACGGAGCAGATATAATGGTAAGTACTGCAGAGAATAGAATACGGCCAGGGTGATCTCCTGGATTAGTTTCGATCGCCTGGATGGGTCGGAGAGGAATTTTCCCAGATTTTTTCTCCCTAAATTGGCCTGGGTTTTTATCTGGTTTTTGCCTCTCCCAGGAGATCACATGGCTCCAGTTGGGGTGGAGTGTAGAATGTTTCAGTATAAGGGGTGTCGCAGTTGTGTGGGGCGGACTGGTTGGGCTGGCTGCTCTTTGCCTTTCCATCATTGTTCATAGGTTTATATGTAACCTTCAGGGCTGCTGACCGAGGGCCGTGTGGCTCTTTGTCGGCCGGTGCGGACATGATGGGCCGAAATGGCCTCCTTCTGCGCTGTAAATTTCTATGTTTCTCTAACTCCTTATTCTAAGTTTTTCCAGTTCTGATGAAAGGCCATCGACCTGAAACATTAACTCTGTTTCTCTCTTCACAGTTGCTGCCTGACCTGCTGAGTATTTCCAGCATTTTCTGTTTTTATTTCAGATTTTCAACGTCCACAGTATTTTGCTTTTGTGTTAGTTGTTACAAATGGTTAGCCGACTCCATGGTTAGATTTACTCTGAAGCTACAACATTGTTCAACGTCATGCTCCATTTCTATTTTCAGGAAAATTGAGGTCGATTAAGATTTCTGTAAAATGCCTTCGCAGCGTGCCAGTGTCAGCAATGCTGAATACAAGGTGCCTCACACCAGGGTTGATGATGAATTTGCTATTCGGGTATGTAGACAATTTAAAAAATCTTGGATCTTTGCACTGCTGTGAGAAGCTCTGTCTTACTATTAGATTACATATTCCCATATACTTTTGATTTTTTTAATCTGGAGAAATAACGTTCTTTAATATGCATGACATGTTTTATTATAGTGTAGTTTGAAATCAGTTTTTTTTCAAAAGTGATTGTTATGGAACTGAATCAACTTAAAAAATGAAGACTGGTCTTAAGCTGTTATTTTGCAGGGGTGACCCCTACTGATGGGTAGGATAAGATGGCATTGAGAAACAAATTATAAAACAATTTACCCCCTCCCTCTGGTAAACAATCAGTTTGTTGGTACTGTGGCATTTATCTGAAAATAAGATGAGTAAACAGCACAAAGGCATTGCATTTAAAATATGCAGTGTAACTTCCAGATTGCATGGAGCTTTTAATATGTATGGCTAGAAGTAATCATGAAATTGTATTAATAAAAGGTTTTAATTAATTTTCTGCTGGTTATATTTCTCAGGTGCATATTTTGGTTTTAAAATACATATTTTTTGTTGTAAATAACAAGATTCTATTTTTGAGTACAAGTGTGTGAGTTTTCATTCTCTTTGTTAAGCATTTGAATGATTGGTCATTAGCATTATTCATTTTGACTAACAGTTGTATTATTGGATCAGAAACTGCAATTCTTAACTAACAGTTATAAAGCTGTATTACTGGATCAGAGGCAGTAATTTTAAATAACACTCATCAAACATACTAGTTTTGATTTATTAAGAGTCTTCATAAGGAAGTATTGAACTAACATTTTTCTGAAAAACCGAGCATTAAACACGTTATGTTATAATGCAAGTATGATTGAAGTCATCATATTGTGTATTTGAAAAATCTTTTTCTGTTTACAAACATTTTTAATGAAGATGATTTCCATTTCATTTATTTTTCAAATCTCGTTCCTTAGAGCTCATTAGTATAGAATAAAAAATAAACATCTATTATTTGAGTGGCCTGTTTTCAAGAGTTTTGCAGCCAGGATAGTTTCAGGGCTACGAAATGAAATGTTTTACCTTGTGTTGTGGTTTTTCAAATGATACCACATTTTAAACCAGGTTCATGATTCAGCACACCTGGACAGATGCCCAACTGGCCTTTTCTCTCTGCCTCTCACTTGAGGTGTGAACCTCGAAACAAATGTTCCAAGATCAAGCTTCCAAAAAATACTTACAAATAAAATAGAGCTTTTATAGAACCTTGAGATTTTCAGTCCTATGGTGCTACTTATTAACTGGAACTAAAATGGTAAACGTAATGGTACAGATTTTCATCTTTACCCCCTGAGCATTGAGCTATGCCTGGGAAAAGCACAGAAAGGCAAATCTGGCAGGGAGGATCGTAGCACGTCCCTTACTGGATTGTCCTTCTATTAATTTCAATAGAAAGAAAATCGGGTGGATTCTGTTAATGTGCGATCCTCGCTGCCAGATTTGCCTTTCGGTGATGCCTAACGCCCAGAAGACAAAAATCTACCCCAATGTTTTTTTTAAGTTTCTAAGTTTGCTTTTGACACAATAGATAATCAATTCCGTAATGATTGCAACTCGAATCACCTTCAGTTCAGGTAGATGACAGACATAAAGGGGCCGATTTTCATCAAGGTCTCCGCCCGCCCAAAGTGCCACCGATGGCCGCTAAGGTATCGGGAGGCACTTTGGGCGGGATATTCATGGCCGAAGGTTGGCGGGCAGCAAATGGACGATGTACGCCGCCAATGTGGGCGGCAGCGGGCGGGAGGTCACATTCTCGGCGGCAGAGGCGCTTGCCGCCCAAGTGCTGCCGAGAATGGAGTCGGGCCCACGGAAGGTCGAAGAGCTGGGAAAAAACAATCACCAATAAAAAAAATTTAAAAACTATCGGAAGCCTCCAGGGGACCCTATGCAGGTAAGTTGCTGTTGAAAAATGTTTTTTTAAATGTTCACTTACCTTTTTTTCAGGTTCTTCCTACTTACCGTCGGGGATAGAGCAGCCTCCAGCCAGCGGTCCATCCCTGTTCTGCCGCCGACTCCCGCCCACAGGAATCTGGGAGCTCGGCAGGCAGGAGGTCAGTTGCGCCACTCGGCCGTCCGCTGATGTCAGCGGACGGTTCCCGCCCGCCCCAGGCCACCCCGAAAGTGGCACTGGGCGGATCAAGAAGAGCAATGTCGCGGCAGTGGGCGGTGAAGTGATGAATTTCGGCCCCAAAGAGTCCTTTGTCTTGCCATTACTGCTCAGCACTTGGGAAACGCAAACCAAGCTGCAAGTGAGTGGGAATGCACAGATGCAATTTTCTAAATCTAGTATCTACAAAAATGGTGAACCTTGAGACAGCAAGAATACTACTCCACAAATTATTTTCAAAAACATGAATTCATGTGAATGGGCTGAATAAACTACAGGTACAAGGTCCAGCTCATCTTTCTTTTGTATGTTGGATGCATTGTAAAGAAAGAAGTTGCATTTATATAGATTATATAGCACTCAGAACATCTCAAAGTGCTTTACAGCCAATGAAGTAGTTTGAAAATATAGTTACTGTTGTAATGTAGGGAAACGCAGCAGCCAATTTGTACACAGCAAGGTCCCACAAACAGCAATGAAATAATGACCAGATAATCCGTATTAGTGATGTTGGTTAAAGGATAAGTGTTGTCCGGGACACTCCTGGGAACTCCCTTGCTCTTATAGTGGCCAAGGATCATTTATGCCCACCTAAGGGCAGCTTGGCCCTCAGTTTAATCTATCATCTGAAAGACGGCACCTCCAACAGTACAGCACTCGCTCAGTACTGTACTGAAGTGTCAACATAGATTATGTCCTCAAATACTTTGTGTGGAGCTTGAACCCCCAAACTTCTGTCTCAGAAGCAAGAGTGCTACTACATCTTGTCAAGTTGTAGAAGTAGCCTTTATCCAAAATGTAAAGAGGAAAGAAAGTCTTCAGTGAATAATTTTTATGAATGTATTCTCCCATTTTGAGCCACATTAGATGTTAAAACCTGCAACTGTAATAATAGTAGACGATACTACCTGTGACTGGTCAACAGCCGATGGTGAGTATCTTGGCCATCTCTAGAAAGTGGGTGAGCACCTGGACAAGGGTTGTAGGACTGTGGATGGAGGAAATGCTATCAAAAGGCTGATGAACTAATCTTTGAATTAGCACAAGCTAAAATGCAACTGCAATACATAACGAGTCAATGATCGAGCAACCATGGGCAGTCCGAAAAACCACACTGGAGTTCTAGTGTGGTGCACAGTCACAGGAGCTCAGACAATAGTCAAACGATGAAGATGACTCCTCCATTGTATATTGAAAAAATATACCTGCATAAAAAAATTTAAGATTGACATTCTCAAAAATGTCAAAACTTTACCTGAATGGAAGCCGACCAGATTTCCTTGTTGCTAGGCAACTCCATCAGCTCAGCAATGACGAGGCATCCAGAGTGCTCCACTGGATTCAATGCAGTAGCTTGGCAGTCAATCCAGAATTCCCTCCTAACCTCCACAACCCCCTTCGGTTCCATGAAAGCATGCTTTTGGCTGGATAGAGCTGACATCTGAACCTATAACACAAAAAGTAACCCAAGATTGAATAAAATCACTCCAACAAATTACTATTCATTAAAGGTATCATGAGGATTATAGAGCCTTGAGGTCCAGATGATCATTATGAACTATGCCAATTTCTGTTTTGCAATTAATACAGTACAATAATTAGAGACTTTGTTTTCAGTGTAGTATATATTCTTAGTTTTGAATTGAGTTTAAACATCTGTTCCTGTCAGTAAGCTGCATTGTGTTGTACAAATCTGTTGAAACTCTATTTATTTTTTAGCAAATCTACAACTTTGGTCAAAGGTTAGGACAAGGCAGCTATGGGGTAGTGATTGAGGCTACACATAATAGAACTGGCAAGAAGTGGGCAATCAAGAAGGTCAACCGGGAAAAGGTAAATTATTAGTCATTGTCATTTAAAGTAAAGTACGTTCAGTTTTAATATAAAGCAGAATGAATTATCTTCGTGGAGTGGGGAACAGAGAATACTTTAATTCAAAAAAATAAATGGAAATTATTAAAATGACAATTAGTTTCTGAGAAAAACAGTTTTAGGCCATACTATGAATCCATGTTTAAATCTTAGCATGCAAATATTGAAAAGAAACTTGAATGTGCAAGATTCCCTAAAAAAAATGTAAAGCTTTGAAAAATACTAACTTGAATTGTCTAGGGTATAGTCTCAGAATAAGGGGCCGCCCATTTAAAATGGAAATGAGGAGGAATTTCTTCTCTGAGGGTCGTGAATCTTTGGAATTGTCTACTCTAGAGAGCTGTGGAGGCTGGGCCATTGAATATATTTCAGGCGGAGATAGACAGATTTTTGAGTGATAAGGGAGTAAAGGGTTATGGGGAGCGGGCGGGGAAGTGGAGTTGAGGCCAAGCTCAGATCAGCCATGATCTTATTAAATGGCGGAGCAGGCTCGAGGGGCCAAATGGCCGACTCCTGCTCCTATTTCTTATGTTCTTATGTTTTATAGATTTGCATACCTTGACTGAGTTATTTCTAATTCCAATCCAGGCTGGGAGTTCTGCAGTGAAGCTGCTGGAACGGGAAGTCAGCATCTTAAAGCAAGTGGACCATGAGCATATCATTCATCTGGAAGAGGTGTTTGAAACACCCAAAGTAAGATGCAACTAGATTTGTTCAGCATTCTGGGAACTCAAGATTTTCATTTTGCTAACGTTATAATGTTAAAACATTTGAAATACCTAACATTTTTCAAGACTTCCTTATTAATGGAGAAATTAATAGGCACTTGGGTGTGGTTTGACTTTTTTTCCCTCCATAATTAGTGATCGATTGAACAAAACAGCTACGGCATTCTAACATTTAATAATAAGAATGGGTTAGATGTCAACATCTTCATTGTTTTTCTGTAAGTTGCATATGGACTTCCAGCTCAAAACAATTCAAAATAACTATGACCTGCATATAAAAAGAGTCAACAATACTTTGGGCTGTACCTTTCAACCTATCAATCTGCCATGCTCTTCTTCTTTCAGGCTCCCAGTTCACCACACCATACCCTCATCAGCTGGTGCAACCCTTCCCCCAAGGTTAGATTAGGAAAAGGGGAGGTGCAACGAGACCTGGGTGTCATGGTACATCAGTCATTGAAGGTTGGCATGCAGGTACAGCAGGCGGTTAAGAAAGCAAATGGCATGTTGGCCTTCATAGTGAGGGGATTTGAGTACAGGGGCAGGGAGGTGTTGCTACAGTTGTATAGGGCCTTGGTGAGGCCACACCTGGAGTATTGTGTACAGTTTTGGTCTCCTAACTTGAGGAAGGACATTCTTGCTATTGAGGGAGTGCAGCGAAGGTTCACCAGACTGATTCCCGGGATGGCGGGACTGACCTATCAAGAAAGACTGGATCAACTGGGCTTGTATTCACTGGAGTTCAGAAGAATGAGAGGGGACCTCATAGAAACGTTTAAAATTCTGACGGGGTTAGACAGGTTAGATGCAGGAAGAATGTTCCCAATGTTGGGGAAGTCCAGAACCAGGGGTCACAGTCTAAGGATAAGGGGTAAGCCATTTAGGACCGAGATGAGGAGAAACTTCTTCACCCAGAGAGTGGTGAACCTGTGGAATTCTCTACCACAGAAAGTTGTTGAGGCCAATTCACTAAATATATTCAAAAAGGAGTTAGATGTAGTCCTTATTACTAGGGGGTCAAGGGGTATGGCGAGAAAGCAGGAATGGGGTACTGAGGTTGCATGATCAGCCATGAACTCATTGAATGGCGGTGCAGGCTCGAAGGGCTGAATGGCCTACTCATGCACCTATTTTCTATGTTTCTATATTCCCCATCTGCTGTGTCCCACTCTTCCTCAGGCCCATGGTCTGCTGTGCCTTCTCTCTCTCGCTCTCTGCTGGTATGTCTCACATCTTGCAGCCTGCTAGTCTGCTGCTTCCCCCTCTCGGGCTCCTGATCTGTTGTCATAGACGTTTCCTCCCTCCTCTCTGTGCCCTCCTCCTGTCTGTGGCTGCTTTTCTTTTTCCCTCTTCCTTTATTCCTCCTTCCTTTGTTTCTTCCTTCTCTATGTCTCACATATTCCTTCAATATATCCTTTTGAAATAGTATAAATAAATATTTAAATTTTTTTTAAACTGCATTAGTTTGCATTGTTAATAAGGAAGGCATTCATTGGTTACGACTCTAGTGATTCTTTGTTTTCAGTGGCTTTTTAAATGAAAAATAAAAAAGCACATTTAATTGGTGACAAAATAACATAGTTGCCATCATACACTCAGGGCAACTTTCACCTTCATCTTCACTAGTTCGTCAGTAAACGTGCACAGCAGATTGCTCGCACTTTGCAGAACCCATCTGCTTTTTATTGATTTCAATGATCTAACAAACAGGCGATTCACTCTGCCAATTTACTGCCCAAGTGGTGAAGGTGAAAACTATATAGGGCCCAAATATCCCCAGGAGTTGCTGTGTTTTTTATGGAGCAACTAGATTTTTTTTTGGACTAACTTAAAAAAATCGCAATTCTCCCCATTTAAGTTGTTCCAGTGTAAGTGAGTTAGTTAGTTTTTTTTTTAGTTAAGTTCTTTTTTTTTAGTTAAATTCTTTTTTTAAAGGGGGCGTTACCAGCCACTTATGCCTGTTTTGGCCATTTAAGCAAGTTTAGCCAGCGAAAACTTACTCCAAACTAAGTTAGGCCAGAGTAAATGGCCACTTTTGTACATTCTGAAAAACCTAGTGGTGAGTTAAGAGATAGAAACATAGAAACATAGAAAATAGGTGCAGGAGTAGGCCATTCGGCCCTTCTAGCCTGCACCGCCATTCAATGAGTTCATGGCTGAACATTCAACTTCAGTACCCCATTCCTGCTTTCTCGCCATACCCCTTGATCCCCCTAGCAGTAAGGACCTCATCTAACTCCTTTTTGAATATATTTAGTGAATTGGCCTCAACAACTTTCTGTGGTAGAGAATTCCACAGGTTCACCACTCTCTGGGTGAAGAAGTTCCTCCGCATCTCGGTCCTAAATCAGTGCAGGTAGCCTCCAAATGACTTATGATAGCAATGCAAGTTTTTTTTAAAATCCCAAGCAGCGAGACTGGACAGGGTGTAGGTGCTATCAGCCTGATTAAGCTGAGTATATTTTTTATTAAAGATAGCTAGATATTAAAGTACTGGAAAATCTTTGAAGGTTCTTTTCTCTCCCCGCCCGCCCCGTGCCGGATCAAAACTCTTCCCCTCCCTCGCCCCACCCCCCCCCCCAGCCAAAACTCTTTTCCTTCCCCCCTCCTCCCCGCACCAACCTGGCTCTTGTAGCCCTCCGCGCGGGAAGGCAATGGCCGGCCTGTGCGTCTGGCCACTCAGCCCAGAGTAGGGGCGGCGAACATGCTTCGTCCCTTCGGCCAGGGATAGGGTCGCTGGGAGTGCCAGGAGCTACTGCGCAAGCCGCAGCTGCCGGCACTCTTTTCGCCGCAGGGCTGTAGCTCCGCCCACCAGGCGTTCCGATGCGCCACAGGCCACAGGCTTGGAACCAACGGGGAGAATACGGAGTTAAGAAATCGACGCCGTTTCTGTACTACAAAGTCGGCGCTCGCCTTAATATCCTTTATTTACTAAAATGGTAGATTATCTTGTGAAGCAATTTATCAGACAAGGGTCCGTATTTTGTCGTGTTTTAATGACGATGAAACTGTCAGCGTTCGCCGTCATTGCTCCTTTGAAAGTGACAGCAACTTCTGGAATCAGCACATGCATACATAAATGCGGAAATCCACCACAGGTTGCGCTGTGGAACTCCCCCAAAGCCGGCAACCAATTCAAATCAGCGCTCCAGGCAAGAACTTCCCCTATTATGCTGGAATATCTGTGTTAAAGCTCCTATTCAGCTTCTACCTCAATACTATGTGTTTGTCCCAATCTTTATTCCGCTCTCTGTAAAATTTATAAAAAGCAAATTAGAATCTCTGCATTTTGCTTCCTGGTTTGCTGTCGGAAAATTCTTCTAAGTGATTAGCTGCTCAATCTGCTGGAGATTCGCTTGATTTGACCCCAGATTCAAACTAAGGTCGGGAGAGCTGAAATTCACGTTACAGAGATCGCAATATCTTTGTACACAGCTTTCTTCGATGCGAATGCAAATTCCGGGCTAATATAGCCTCTATAATAGCATTGAAGGTGAACTAGGTAAATGAGGACTAAAGCAAAATACTGCGGATGCTGGAATCTGAAATAAAAACCGAGAATGCCTGAACTCTCAGCGGGTCGGGCAGCATCTGTGGAGAGAAAAACAAAGTTAACGCTTTGGGTCGATGACCTTTTGTCAGAACTGGAGAGTGTTCGAAAAGAGCACATTCTTAGCACTGAAAGGGGGAGGGGAAGAAAGAACAAAAGGGAAGGTCTGTGATAGGGTGGAAGGCAGGAGAGATTAGAGAGACAAAAGGGATGATGGGCCAAATTGAAATGGTAATGGCAGAAGTTAGAAAAAGGTTAATCTGGATAGGATGTGAATGGCGGAGTAATGACCAGCTGCCATTAAAGACAAAGAGGAAAAAAAAAGAAGAAAAAAACCATAAGATGGAGGGGCACGGGGGCCGGGGGGTGGGGGGAGTAGGTAAAAGGAGCCAAAGATAGTCAGATGTTATACTCTGAAATTGTGGAACTCGATGTTGAGTCCAGAAGGCTGTAAAGTGCCTAAACAAAAGATGAAGTGCTGTTCCTCGAGCTTACTTTGAGCTTCATTGGAACAGTGCAGGAGTCCGAAGATGGAGATATCAGAGTGGGCGAGGAGCGGGGAATTAAAGTGACAGGTGACCGGAAGCTCAGGGTCACACTTACGGACTGAACAGAGATGTTCAGCAAAGCGGTCACCCAATCTACACTTGGTCTCCCCAATGTAGAGGAGACCACATCATGAGCAGTGAATACAGTATGCTAAATTGAAAGTACAACAAGTAAATCGTTGTTTCACCTGGAAGGAGTATTTGGGGCCCTGGATAATGGGAAGGGAGGAGGTAAAAGGGCAGGTGTTGCGCTTGCATGGGAAGGTCCCGTGAGAAGGGGAGGGGATGCTGGAAGTGACTGGTCCCTTCAGAACACTGAGAGGGGGAGGGGAAGATGTGATTGGTGGTGGAATTACGCTGGAGATGGCGTAAATGGCGGAGGATGATCTGTTGAACGTGGAGGCTGGTGGGCTGAAAGGTGAGGACAAGGGGAACCCTGTCATGGTTCTGAGAGGGAGGGGAGGTGCAGGAAATAGAACGGATACAGTCGAGGGTCATGTTAACCACAGCGGAGGGGAATCCTTAGTTGAGGAAAAAGGAAGACATGTCAGAGGCACTAGTGTGAAAGGTGGCGTCGTCAGAGCAGATACGACGGAGAAACTGAGAGAATGGAATGGAGTCCTTACAGGATGCGGGGTGGGAGGAAGTGTAGATCATGTAGCTGTGGGAGTCAGTGGGCTTATGGTGGATACTGGTCGAAAGCCTACCACCAGAGATGGAGATGGAGAAGTCGAGGAAGGGAAGGGAAGAGTAGGAGATGGACCATATGAAGGTGAGGAAAGGGTGGAAATTGGATGAAAAGTGAATGAAATTTTCAAGTTCAGGGCGAGAGCAGGAAACGGCACAGATACTGTCATCAATGTACCGGAAAAAGAGGTGAGGGAGGGGATCCGAGTAGGACTGGAACAAAGAATGTTCCACATATCCCACGAAAAGGCAGGCATAGCTAGGACCCATGCGGGCTCCCAAAGCAACACCTCTAAATTGGAGAAGGTGAGTGGAGTTAAAGGAGAAGTTGGTCAATGTCCATTTCGCAGTCACCCCCAGCACCCCCTCCCAGGGCACCTTCCCGTGCAAGTGCAGGAGATGCAACACCAGCCCTTTTACCGCCTCCCTTCCCACTATCCAGGGCCCCAAACACTCCTTCCAGGTGAAACAAAGATTTACTTGTACTTCTTTCAATTCAGTATACTGTATTCGCTGCTCACGATGTGGTCTCCTCTACATTGGGAAGAGCAAATGTAGATTGGGTGATCGCTTTGCTGAACACCTCCGTTCAGTTCAGGTAACTTCTGTCATTGCCATTTCAATTCGGCCCATCATCCCTTTTGTCTCTCTAATCTCTCCTGCCTTCCACCCGATCACAGAACCTTCCCTTTTGTTCTTTCCTCCCCTCCCCCTTTCAGTGCTTAAGAATGTGTTATTTTCGAACATTCGGCAGTTCTGACGAAGGGTCGTCGACCCAAAGCGTTAACTTTGTTTTTCTCTATACAGATGCTGCCTGATCCGCTGAGATTTCCAGCATTTTCTGTTTCCATATTAGGTAAATGAGGAAGCAGCTCTCCAATGGAACATCCTAATACGTTATGAATGATGCCGCTGTCATGAAGTTTGTTTTTTAAACTCATATTGCACACAAATGTGGTTCAGGCCCATTTTTGAATGTAAAATTGGTTTGTGTTCCATTTGACAAATTACAGCAATATTTACTTTGCTATCTTGGGTAACCTGCACGGGGCTTTCATTACATGGCCAAAGAAGCTGTTCATTTCCTCCTCGCAAATCACTAATTAATCAGTGGCCATTGGCATGGCATTTTAGTGACAGATTTCAGAAAAAATATCGCTACTGTACACGTCACTTTCCTGTTTTCTAATGAAACAGTATTTGTTTTTAAATGGTACTGTAGGTGAAGGCATTAATAATAGCTATAATTCTACCATTAGTAATTGCCTTTTTATTTTAATAAAAATTAAACAACTGTATCTGCAGATTAGCTGCCATTTTATAGTCTAGCCATGGCACAGGGATAGCAAGTCAGTCACTCAACGTATATGGGTTAGATGCATTCTAGACTCTTTTTAAAAATAGCACTTAAATTAAATTATTCACCAGATGGCTGGGGGCTACAATATTACATCACCTTGAATAAAACATATTACCCTTTTAGAATTGAATTAGCACATGCTATGATTTGAGGGTGGAAGATCTCCCTAATAGATAACCGTAATAATGATTCATTCTATTATCTTTCAGCGGGTGTACCTGGTGACAGAGGTCTGTGAGGGTGGAGAACTAAGTACAATCCTTCATAGAAAAAAACACTTAAGTGAGAAGGAGACAAGGCATGTGATTCAAAGCCTAGCAAGTGCAATTGCTTACCTACATAAAAATGGTAAGATTTCATTGCAGAAATTAAGTACTTACTTGGTTTTTATGCGAAATAAGATAGTAGGTTTAAAAATTCTACAGCAATAAAATCTGTCATAGGTAAAGTACTCATTTAATGAAAATTTTCAGTCCAAGTACTAATTTAAGATCAATGATATGCAATAAGGAAATTATTAGAGATTTAAAAATGTTATTCACCTAATAAAAATGTTAATGTATCAGAAATGCAAGTTTAATCAACTATACTTTTCCTGCTTGTTTATCAATCCCACTCTTTCCCATCCCCATCCTGCCCTACATTGATGCTACCCTGCTTCATTGTAGACTGCAGAATGATCTGGACAACAGGCTTGTCAATGGCTGCCGTTGATGTCCCAATCGAGTGATTTTAAGGGGGAACTCGCTGTGGCTTCAGAAAGCGAAGTAGCAACAACCTGGTGTCAGCCGTGGCTCAGTGGTCGTACTTTTACCTCTGAGTCAGAAGGTTGAGGAGCAACTTCAGTACAAAATCTAGGTTGACACTCCATTGCAGTACTGAGAGCATGTTGTCATGTCGGTAGTAAAAACCCCATGGCACTATTCGAAGGAGAGCAGGGCTGTTCTCCCTGGTGTCCTGGCCAATATTTATGCCACAAGCAACATCACTAAAAAATAGATTATCCAGCCATTATGACATTGCTGTTTGTGGGACCTTGCTGTGAGTAAATTAGCTGCTGCCTTTCCTACATTACAGCAGTGACTATACTTCAAAAGTATTCATTGGTTGTAAAGCACTTTGGGGTGCCCTGAGGTTGTGAACAAATGCAAGATTTTCTTTTTGATGATACTAGTGACAAGGGGGATTGCATTGGAAGTGAGGCAATACATCGAGCTTCTTAATCTGGCCCACTTAGTTCCAGCTCTTTTTGCAATTTGTTGAATGTATAATAGTTTTGTTTCCCTACTGCATCAGAATTATCTTTTTTTGTTCCAATTTCTGGGGGAGGGGGGTTCTGCCTCACTTAAAACATTTATGCTGTGGCTTCTCTCTCAAATTTAAAACCAGTGTTAAGTGTAAAAAAAAAGTACTGAGACTCCAAAACCAACTCCTTAAGAGCAATAACAATTTCATAGCTATTAATATCAGCTATTTATATTAATATAAATATACACAAATCCATGTTATTTCTAATCAGATAAATAGATATTACTGGGGCACATTCATTGCAGATTTATCCCACTGTCTCAGGTTTGTTGCACTCCTTTATTCTATTATCCATCAGCAGCTTATCTGCTTTCCCTTCAACTGTGGCAAAGCTGACACTGATCTGATCTTTCACATAGTTTTATAGAACTTCTAATATTTAGATTACATCCAAATTGCAGAACAGCATGTCACATCAGTAGAAATCCCCTCTATTTTGCAAAGGGAAGATGACGAACCTGCTTCTTTTCTTGCTTGGGGTACTGTTTTCAGGCAACAATCATCCTCTGATACATTGCCCAAGTATCTATTATTTCTGTGGGAGCCTTGATAGTGAGCCTCAGAAGGTTACTTGAGAGCAGGGACCATCAAAGCTAATCTAACCTCAACCTACATTCACATATTTTTCCTCCTTCAACAAGGGTCTGTAGCAATCAGGAGTGAGAACTGTGGAGGTACTACGGCCAATTGTAACAGACAGGGGAACAAATTTAGAATTTTTCTGGTCTGTATCTAGGAAATGGGGATTCTTTGATTTCATGATGTAGCGTTCAGCTATTTTAAAGTTGGAGGAATTTGTTAATCTTCAGGATCTTCACAGCAGGGCCTTGTTAGAAATGTCTCAAAATGGTGTTTGCAATGCAAGTTTAGTTTGGCATTTGTGAGCAGGTTCTTCATTGCGATATCACTTGGCTGTGTTGATAGCACTCTCATCTCCGAGTCAAAGGTTGTGATACAGTTCCATTTCAGGATGGGCAAGTTATCTAGAATAACACTCCAGTGTAAGGAAATTCTGTATTGTCAGAGGTGCCATTGTTTCAATGAAACAGTAAGCCAGGACTATGCCTGCCCGTTCAAAAGAAAAATACTGCGGATGCTGGAATCTGAAATAAAAACAGAAAATGCTGGAAATCCCAGCGGGTCAGGCAGCAACTGTGGCGAGAAAAGCAGAGTTAATTCTTCAGGTCGATGACCCTTCGTCAGATCTGGCGAATATTCGAAAAGAACAAATCTTAAGGAACACTGAAAGGGGGAGGGAGAAGAAAGAACAAAAGGGAAGGTCTGCGATCGGGTGGAAGGCAGGAGAGATTAGAGAGACAAAAGGGATGATGGGCCGAATTGAAATGGTAATGGGACAAGTTAGAAAAAGGTTGCCTGCCTGTCCCTGGTTCAGGCTGGCAAAGTTCCCATGGGCTATTCAGAGAAGAGTGGGGGGGTTCTCCTGGCAAATATTGATCCCTCACCCAATAACACCAAAACAGATTAACTGCTGCTTCATCCAATGGCTGTTTGTGAGATCTTTCTGTGTTTGTTCACATAATAACACACTCTCTACTTTATGGGTAATTCATTGTAAATGAAGGACATTGAGCTGTCTGTGGTTTCAATCTGATCACTTTCTTCCAGGGTACAGCATAACTGCAGATTATATATGCTTTGCCTGCAGTGTAAATCCACACATTGTAGTGATGCCACATTATAGTTTGGTGCTCTTTAACGAAAATGTAATTATACTTTAACTGGTGACAGTTTTTAAATTATTTTTATAACTGGAGTAAGTAAAAATTATTTCTTCAGTCCTCAAAGTCCAAGAGTTTAGTGTATGGTACACATTAATACACAATATATGAGGGAGTTTTTGTGTGTGCTCATTGAAGTCCTAATATATTAAATTCATCAGCTTACTTATATTGTACATTACAGGTTGAATATTGTGTGGTTTTTCTACAGATATTGTCCATCGGGATCTAAAACTGGAAAACATTTTGGTTAAAAACAATGAAAGTAACAGTGAAATTGACATGAAACTAAACATCAAGGTCAATGGAATGAATTGTGCAATGTTGTTGCTTTTAAAGTTTTAATGTATTTCTAAGGTCAGGGGTTTCCTTCTTTCTGTTGGTTGCTTGAAGAGTCCTTTCTGGAATGAGACATAGAAACATAGAAAATAGGTGCAGGAGTAGGCCATTCGGGCCATCGAGCCTGCACCACCATTCAATATGATCCTGGCTGACCATGCATCAAATTCCATATCATGGTGCCTGTGCAGGCACCAAGCCCAGCAGTCCATTCAAACAGTAGACTTCAAATGTTATAGAAACATTTAAAATAATGAAAGGGATAGACAAGATAGAGGCAGAGAGGTTGTTTCCACTGGTCGGGGAGACTAGAACTAGGGGGCACAGCCTCAAAATACAGGGGAGCCAATTTAAAACCGAGTTGAGAAGGAATTTCTTCTCCCAGAGGGTTGTGAATCTGTGGAATTCTCTGCCCAAGGAAGCAGTTGAGGCTAGTTCATTGAATGTATTCAAGTCACAGATAGATAGATTTTTAACCAATAAGGGAATTAAGGGTTACGGGGAGCGGGCAGTAAGTGGAGCTGAGTCAACGGCCAGATCAGTCATGATCTTGTTGAATGGCGGAGTAGGCTCGAGGGGCTAGATGGCCTACTCCTGTTCCTAGTTCTTATGTTCAAATGCTACCCTTCTAATTCATTATAAGGTTAGTATGAGCTTTAAAAACCTATTAAAATAATCCAATTTGGTTTGCCAAAACATATTGAAGCATGGATCAAATGAACAATTGTTTGACATTACCCAAAAACATGGCGTGGTTTCCACATGTATACTGTGACATCCAGCTCTACCACCACTCTCGACTCCTTCATTGTTTTTGTGCTGTAAGACAGCTTGTCCACAATTTCCTGCAGTTAAACATTGGGAAAACAAACTGCCACCACAAATTCTATATCCTTGCCACCGATTCCATCCCTTTCTCTAGCCATTCCCTCAGGCTGAACCAGACAGTTCGCAACCTCAGATTCCTAGTCGCCCTCAAACTGAGCTTCCGACCTCGTATCCTCTCTGTCATAAAGCCCACCTACTTCCACCTCGAACATCGCGTGTCTCTACTTCTACCTCAGCCTGTCTGCTTCTGAAATCTCATTTGTGCTTTTGTCATCTCCAGATGACTATTCCAGTGTTTTCCTGACCAGTCTCCCATCCTCTATTCTCTGGAAACTTTGTCTATCTGTTGCCTATATCCTATTTTGCATCTAGTCCTGTGCACCCATCAATCCTATCCTTGCAGCTCTACATTGGGTCCTTGTTTCTCAACACCTTCAATTTATAATACTATTCCATGTGTTTAAAATTCCTTCATGGCCTTTCCCCTCCCAATCTCTAACCTCTTCCACCCCTTCCTCCAACTCTGGCTTTTTGTGCATTGCCTCTCTTATCACCCCACCATTGGGATCCCCACCTGTAGCCATGTAGGTGCCATGCTCTGCAATTCCTTTCCTCCCTACCTAAACTTTTCACAGTCTTGGATGAAGGAATAGAGACTTTTATAATCAAGTTTGCAGATGACACCAAGTTAAGAGGCATAGTAAGTTGTGTAGATGGGAGCAGGAACATAGGCAGACTAAGTGAGTGGGCAAATCTGGCAAATTGATCAATGTGGGGAAGTCATCTACTTTGGATCTAAGGAAGACAAATCAGAATATTTTCTTGAGACCAGGTGCTTTGGAGGAGAAAAGGGAGTTAGTGTCCATCACAAATCACTAAAAGCTAGTCCACAGGTATAAAAGTACTCAAAAAGGCTAATGGAATGTTGGCTTTTATCTCATATGGGTTTGAATTCAAAACTGAGGAAGCAAAGCAAGAGCCTTTGTCAGGGCCCATCTGGAGAATTGCATACAGTTTTAAGCATCGCATCTCAGGAAAGTTATATTGGCCTTGGAACGGGTACAGTACAGATTCAATAGAGTAATGTCAGGACTTAGAGAGATAGATTATGAGGGAAAAGTTGTATAAACTTGGTTTGTAGTTTTTTGAGTTTAGAAGATTGAGGGTGATTTCACCGCGGTGTTTAAAATAATTAATTCATTTTTTTAGGGCAAGTACATAGAAACTATGGCATCTGGTGGAGGACTCCAGAACAAGGAGGCATAATCTTCAAATTAGAGCCATGGAAATTAGGAGTGAAATCAGGAAGCATTTTTTCCAGAGAGACTGTAGTAGATGTCTGGAACTCTCCTCAAAAGTCTGTGAATGTTAGGTCATTGACATTTTCAAAACTAAGCTCAATCAATGTTTGTTGGGTATGAGTATCAGGGATATTGTGCAAAGGCAGATAAATGGAAGAGGTACAGATCAGCCATGATCTAATTGAATGACAGAACAGGCTCATGGGGCTGAAAGGCCTAGCCCAATATTCATAAATCCCTCTGTCTCTTCACTTTCATCTCCTATTTAAGACCCTCCTTAAAACCTACCTCTTTGACTAAACTTTTAGTCACCCCTTCTAAACTCTCCTCTTTTGCCTTCACTCAATTTTTTGTTTAATTACTCCTTTGTCAAGTGCCTTGGACATTTTTCTACATCAAAAACATAATATAAGTGCAAGTTATTATTGTTTTAATTGTAATAAATTGTATATAAATTTGGTTTATGCAACTGTTGTATTATTACCATCACTTCCCTGTCATCAATAGTTACAATTGAATGAGTATTTTAAGAGAGATTTTCCTGGGTTTGTGTCCAGGTGCACTGTATTACCTGGGTGCAGCAAATAACATAAAATCAGGCAGGCACATGCCCATAAAGGAATCCACCCAGTTTTCCTCCATATAAATTAATGGAGGAAAATCAGGCAGATTCCTGTACATGCGGGTGTTCTGACCCACCCGATTTACTGCTTCCAGGTGATTCAGTGCCTATGGGCACAGACCAAGGAAAAAATCTCCTGTTAAATCTGCAGTTATCCATTTGGTTAGGTCAATTGAAATTTTCAAGACTGAGCTCAATAAATGTTTGTTGGATATGAATATTTGCAAATGGTTCAAATTACACAAATTAAGCTCCTCTTCTGTTTGTTAAAATATGTCATGCCATGCAGAGCCAGCAAAGCTAGTTGAGCATTCTGAATAGATTTATGATACAGTAATATGAATTTACAACAAATTAAAGTTTCTCACTTTTGCATTCTGCATATTGCCTTGCCTTTAGGCAATCTTAAGCATGATGGTACAGTGCTGAATAATGAGCTCTGCTTCATTGAAAACATACTCAAACACTGTCTTTGGCTATCAAGGCAGTGTTTTTTATAGCTGTACTTTAAACACATTCCACCATGGAAGCAGTCTTAAACATGTAAAAATGCTCTGTAAGGAACACGCTTGTATGGTTCCCACAGTGGGAACTCTGCAGACTGAATGTACCATTTGCAAACAAAACACAAAGCTGAAGAATTAATGCTATAGGAGAACTGTGCAGAAAATTGATGCTCAGAAAAATGCATTACAATATATTCCATATTACACTCTCCAGTCCATTCTAAAATATTTTCTTTACCCAGGTGACCGATTTTGGACTTTCCGTGCAGAAAGGGGGTGTTGGTAGTGACAAAATGTTACAGGCAACCTGTGGAACACCTATATATATGGGTAAGGAATCTGTTGTCATTTACATTCCAATTTGTATTTTCTCCAGAGAACTTTCCAATTAATCTTGTATAAGTGACACATGCTTTTTCTAGTTTTATTTTTTACAAAATTGTTCCTTCATTCTCTGTTTTTGTACCAACAACATTGCAGGTGTTTGTGAAAGTGTGACCTTTGGCTAAGATGTTCCACTGCACTTTACATTTATCTCAATTATTTCCCTGTGTGCCTTGGGATGTTTTACTGCGTGAAAGGCGCTATATAAATACAATTTGTTGTTGTGCATAAAACAAGATTAAGATTGTAGTAAATGTTAGCACTAATAGAAACATCCCATACAATTCTGCATGCCATCATGCTGTGACACTAATTTATTTGGGTGGAGTGAATCCTGTTGTATAACCAGACCTGTTTTTAATTGCCCTTTTTTGATGCTAATAAACATTAAAGTTGAATGTGTCAGTCATTGAAAGTTAACATCTTTTCTAGACATAGCTGGGTAGAGAATAATAGATCAGAGTATGTTGGAGCATGGAATGCTTTACCACACGGAGTAGTTGGTGCAGAGACCATTGAATCTTTTAAGGGGAAATTGGATAAATATTTGGATTTGAGGAAGATTGGAGGCATGGGTGGGGGCAGGGCAGTGGAATTAGTTTTGAATTGCTCTAGCAAAGAGCTGGCACTGTCACGACGAGTAAAATGGCCTCCCGTATTGTCAACCTCTTTGGTTCAACAGTAAGAAAATCTAATTGAGATGTTTGTGTTATCACAATGAGAAGGACTTGCATTTATATAGCATCTTTCACGACCACAGGACGTTTCAAAGCACTTTAAAGCCAATGAAGTGCTTTTTAAAGAGTGTAGTCGCTGTTGTAATGTGGGAAATGCAGCAGCCAATTTGCGCAAAGAAAGCTCCCGCAGACAGCAATGTGATAATGATCAGATAATCTGTTTTTGTTCTGTTGATTGAGAGATAAATATTGGACACCAGGAATAACTCCCCAGCTCTTCTTCAAAATAGTGCCATGAGATCTTTTACGTCCATCTTAGAGAGCAGACGGTGCCTTGGTTTAACGTCTCATACAAAAGACTGCATCTCCGAGAGTACAGCGCTCCCTCAGCACTGCACTGGGGTGTCAGCCTAGATTTATGTGCTCAAGACCCTGGAGTGAGACTTGAACCAACAACCTTCTGACTTCCTACATTGCAACAATCATAAAAAGGTTATTTTATTGGTACCTGAGAGCATATGATTTTGATTTTGTTATATATTCACTCCCATAATTGCAACAATTTTATATCTAACACTTAAAAAAACACATTGATAACACTAAAAAGGATTGCGATGTCCTCACTGGAAGATTGAGAGTTTACTTTTCAGTGGATTACTGAGAAATTGCACCCTTTTCAATCACAATTTTTAGTTTATTTTATGTTACAAATGGCATATACATGTTGAGGTTTAAATATATTCATTAGCATAATGTCTTGGGACACTGGTCTATTTTCTAAATATTACATGAAGGTTTGACTAAGAGGCTTTTCACAAGCAACAGATGTCATGTTCTTATAACACTATAGTCTCAACTCTTGAGCTGCAACCATTGAGGCTATCAGTAGTAATTCAGCAAGTATAAAATAATGCCGCATAGTTTTCCAACCTTGAGTCATTAATATAAATGAAGATTCTTTTTTTCAGAAAGCAATCTGTGATGATGGCAGAGAAGAGCTAGGTGAACAACAAAGAAATCATTTGGTTTATTGATGACCAGCCACTGGTCAGCAAAGAAAAGTGTGAATTATTCCCATGCTGAATGCTGAAACAAATCCAAACTTAGCAGACAAATTGGTCATTGTTTTAGGATGGCATGCTATGTGGGCCAGTTTAAGTTGTTTACTTCATTCTCTTTTAAAGGCAGCATTTTTGCTGTGCTACTCATTGTAGTCCCTGGTCCTAGGAGGACACCAGATGGTGCTATTATTACTGCTATTCAGCATGAATGGAGGCATCAGCAACTGACTTGACAATGGCAGTGTGCACTAAATGAGATCTAAAAAAAACTAAAGAATGCTTCTCCTAATGGTTTACAATTTGTTCTATTCACCAATTTTCAGCTGCACAAATGCAACAAAACGAATGGTGGTTTACACAAGTCAAAGTGATTAGATGATAGAGATGTACTAAGTTGACCATACAGATTTTTAAACTTGGGTGACATTTTCTTCATTCAGGGTCAAAGATATGTGGATAAAATTGCATTGTGATGTTAGCATACATTACTTTTAAGCAGGTTAGCACCTGCATCAAAATAACAGACAAAGGAATTTCATACAAATGTGTGAAGTTCAACTCCTACACTAATATCATACAGCAGGATTTCAGCCCTGAGGTGACTAAATTAACAATAGAATTCCTACTTTATTGCACAAGTGAGAAGTGCATAACCATCATAGCTAAAGGATTAAATATATTATTTTTCATAGAAAACAAATAGCTGTCTGTGACTAATTGCCTAGCATTTTTGTTTTTAGGCTATTAGACATAACTAAAGCAGGAGTGAGGTGTCGGAGATCAACAGCTAAAGCAATTGTACAGTATAGGATATTGAATCAACTGTGTGTTGGGACTTCACTTATAAACATTTTAATTGTAACTACAGTTTCAGTGGTTAAAAAAATACTGCAGTTGTTTTTATATCTAATTCTCCATTTTTCTGGTCTTGGAGAATAATTGAAAAGAGAGACTACATCGATTTAAATTACTATTTCTAGCTTCAATTCATATTACATGATTCTGATTACTATTATTACCTGCCTTTCACTTCTGTATGTTACATGTATTTGATCCGAATTTTGAACCACAGGCCTTTCCTGTCTGAGCATGGGTTTGTGTACCTTTTATGTCACATTGCATGTTATTGTGCTTAGCCGGTTTGAAATTTTTAAGATTAAATAGTGAGCATAGTTACTTCATTTTGTGTTATTTGTTCCAGCATCTGCTATGGCTCCACTGAATCATTTGAGAACAAAAAATCCAAATCACTTAGCTAGGTTTGTTAAAAATGATTTAGGGGTCTTTTCTTTAATGATCCTAACATTTGGAGCTTTCCATCAATCCACACTGCTTTGTGAAAACTTTATGAACTGTTTTTGCCTCCAAACTTAGATTTTGTTGCAGTTGTGGCAATGTTTGAGCAGGAATCACTTTTTTAGTTCTTTCTGCCAATCTCCCTCCAATGTCTTCCCCATAAGGAAACAAGTAATTGCAACCCAATGATATAAAATGGGGCCTTATAATATTAAAGGGACGGGGGAATTAAATAAATAAAAGCATCCAGCTCCGTGATCTGGATTGCTCCCTTCCCTGCTCCTTGCTTTCTAGCCATCCCGGCTGCAGGAAGGAGATGGGCACAAATTAAGATGGAAAAGAATAGAAGAAGGAACTAAGAATGCAGCTAAACAAAAGGAAAGGACCAAGTAAAATATAGGTGGTGAAGAGAAAAATGGGATTGAGAGGGAGTACGACTACTGATACTATCTTATGGTAAACGAGGTGATTAGCAATGTTCAAATGACCAAGTCCAAATTGGCGAGCCAGTGGCTAACTTTGGAAGTGACTTAAAGCAGGCACTGATTTACAGTGTGGCCCATAGTTTGTGACGCAGTCCCATTCTGCGTAATTTCATCTTCCAGGGGTCTAAGAAATGTATGCCTCTGCCATGTGATGTTCTGAAACGGTTCAATACAAATCGCTGTAGGTTGAAGCTTGGAAGTTCTTTTGAAGGGTGGCATTCAGATGTTCATTTCGGACATTAGCATTATCCCAGAACTCTCTCCAGTGTGAGCATTAGACTAATTCCAAAAAAGACTTGCGAGATTTCAGGCATGGCTTCGGAAGGTTCTGGAGATCCTCATGAATTGGTAAGTTCAGGTTGGTCATGGTTTGATTGTACTCGTGACCTTTATGTGTCTGCAGATTTTGGGTGGGGTATATGTGCCAGAGTGGGAAACCATTGAACGGGTGTTGATTTTAATGTTCCAGGTATGCTTCTCATTGCGGCATTAAGCTGCACGTCCAGACATTTAGTATGTGAGCAGCCCACCCAGACTGGTGCACAATATTCAACAGTTGAATATACCAGTCCAGTCACTGTTCAAAGGGTGGACACAGCGATGCCCTATATTGTTCCCGTGAATTTTCATACGAGACTAGTTCTTGCTTTTACATTCTTGTATGACTCTTCCAAATGAGTTTTAAAACTCAAGCTTCTGTCTAAAGTTACACCAAAGTAATTTGTTATAGAGCTCATTTCAGACAAGTTCACCGCAAAAGTGACATTGTGATTCCTTGACAGTTTTGTTGTTTCGGTGAAAGGCTGTCACTTTGGTGTTTTACCGAGTCAGCGGCTCCACGTTTATAGAGGAGTGCCCAGGCTTTGCAAATGGAATGAGTGGCCAAGATCCTCCAATATCTCATTCCATTTCTTCAGGTGGACAGAGTTCAATGAATCTAGCAGTGGTTTTGCTGTGTTGAGATCACTATTCTTCTCATACTCTTTGAAGAGTGCTTCTATATATGGCTGCCAGAAAGGTATAACTCTTGCGATAGCTGTGGGAGTATGCATCAGATTTTGGAGGCATTGGGGCAGAGTAATATATCAGTGCTAATCCGCTTTTTAGATTCCGCTGGAAGCCAGCCTTAATGTCACTAGTAATGGCAAGAACCTGACCACAGCCCCTTCAACCCAGGCTGACATTTGCCTGTTCCAATGAGGTGGTACCAGAAATGATGCATCTGGTGAGCAACTCTCAGACTGGGCCTTGCTCACAGATGTCCGCCTGCTTTTTGACCTCAAACAACCAGGCATCTTTCAATCAGCAAGATGGAACACTGCTCACAACCCACACCTGCGCTTTCTGATGAAAGGCAGTAGTTATTGCAAGTTCCTCTGCAAACTTCACAAACAGTGCGTAGAAACCTCATGCAGGCAACACCGCCCCACTATTCTGCATGTTGGCATTGGAGCTCTGCTGATTGAATTAACACACAAGCTGTGCTGTAATTTTCCCAAAGCGAACTGAGTTGTGTATACCACAAATATTGAGGACAATATACCATATCAACCTGATGCCAATGGACTTTATGACTGCTTTAATCACCTTATAGCTGCCTGAAACACGTTCTCCACAGCAATGCCTGGCACGTATCCATAAGCTTGGTGCTGCTGACTTGGTAAAACCACCATAAACACAAAGTGACAGCATCGCACCTTCTCCGTAACTCAAACCTGCTGAGCTGACTAGACCAAACGTTCAGCAAGAGATCTTTCTAAATGTCCAACGAAGCCCCGCACTTGACTACTATTATCCTCATATTATGTAGAAGAAATAATCCAGGCTCTCGTGACCACTAAAAATGAAAAAGTTGCTGGCAAGGACAGCATTTATCTCTTAATTCCTCAAAAATTTGGGGCCAAAGGGATGAGCATGATTGGCAGACCTAATCACTGCCATACATGCAACGAGAATGATTCCAAAGCTGGCATGAGCCGATAGTCCTTCCCCTTATCAAACAGGAAACCAGCATATAATGCTGCCAAATATTGTCCATTATCGCTTCTCTTCACGTTGGCATGAGAGAGACAAACGTGAAGGAGGCGAGAAGAAATAAGCAGGTACAAAAGGTGTGCGGGACAGATCTAAATAAATAAAAGCTGAAGTGTCTTTTGGTAAGGGCTGTTGCGAGCATGGTTGCATGGTGGTTGTGACTTCACCCACTCTATTTGTTGCTGGCCATTCTCACTTCATTCTGCATAATTTTCTATAAGTTTGTTGGTTTTATAATATGGCTCAAAGCAACCTTCATTAAAGGTTACAGTGATTCCATTCATCTGATGGCTGCAAGTTCTGACACATGCACAAGTTCCTCTCTAAACTATTGGAAGAGTGGGCTCTGATTCAAATACAGATCTTCTTTGAATATTGCTGTTGTGAGGCAACGTCACAAACCTCAATATTGCCAAGTTGAAACTTGTTAAATCTACCATAATGAAGGTGGAGAGTTGCTATGATGTGGACACAATGGAGAAAATCACTGAACTGTTGGCAGTGAGAAAAGCATTTTTCAGAACATGTTAATGATTTAGAAAACAGGTGTAGGAGAAATAAAAACTCAATTTTTGGGGTGGGCCAAAGGTGATTTCATGATATTGTTCATTCTTAAGCTCTTAGTATGACAGTTTGATTTTAATGTTCTCCCAAATAAAGCTTGACAGTTCACAGCCTTGCCGTCCTATTTGACACTTAGCTAAGCTTCCAACCCCACATTCTCTCCATCACAAAGATCACTGACTTCCACCTCTAACATCGTCCATTGTCACCTCTGCCTCAGCTCATTTGCTGCTGAAACCCTCTTCCATGCATTTGTTTTTCCAGACTCAACTATCCCAATGTTGTCCTAGCTGGCCTCCCATCTTCCACCCTCCATATACTTGAGCTCATCCGAAACTCTGCCTCCCGTTTCCTAACCTCCACCAAGTTCTGTTCACCCATCAGCTTGGTACTTGCTGACCTACATTGGCTCCTAGTCCCCCAATACCTCGATTTTCAAATCTTTCCAAGGCCTTGTCCCTCCCTTCCCTATCTCTGTAACCTCCTTCAACCCTCCAACCCTCCAAGAACTCTGTGTTGCTCCAACTCTGGCCTCTTGTGCATCCCCCACTACATTTGCCCCGCCATTGGTGGCCATGCCTTCAGCCATCTAGGCTCCACGCTCGGGAACTCCCACCCTAACTATCTCCATCTCCCCACCTCCTTTTTTAAGACCCACCTTAAAACCTACCCAGCTGACTAAGCTTTTAGTCACCCATCCTAATATCTCCTTCTTTGACTTGGTGTCAATTTTTGTCAGATTGGACTCCTGTGAAGTGCCTGGAAATGTTTTAATACGTTAAAGGTGCTACATAAGTGTAAGTTGTTATTGTTGCTGACTCAGCACATCATGCTCTAGCCCCTAAGCCTGCTGCAGAGGATTGCTGTAGGCCCATCACTGTCTGCTTTGCATTCTTTAAGATTAAAGAGGAAATCCTTAATCTTGATGCACAATCTGGAATCAACTGGCAGGATCATCTAATTTATTTTGTTGGGTTTGTCTGGAGGCATCACATATTTCATTATTTAAAGAAGTTTGGGGAAATTAAGGGAAATGTAGCTACATGGATCGAGAGATGGTTGGAAGGCTTAAAGCAAAGTGTTGGGTCTTGTAGCATTTGTAGCAGGATTGTATCTCTCCTTTGGATGAGATACTAAACTGAGGCCCTGCCAGCCATCTCAGGTGGTTCATTGGGAATTTAAAGATCCCAAGGCAATATTCAAGTAAGAGCAATAAATTCCTTGGGTATTCTGGTTTGCAATTTCTCTCAACAAGCACGACCTGAAACAGATTACCTAGTCATTCATCTCATTGCTGTTTGAAGAACGTTGCTGTGTGCAAAATAGCTGCTGTGTTTACATGCATAACGGTCACTGCACTTCCAAGTAATTTGTTGTATGTGATCCACTTTCAGGCATTTTACAGAGATGTGATAAGGCGCTATATCATTGCCAAATCTTTCTTTTGTATTCGAAGAGGGAGGGAGGGAGTCTTAAGAGATGCTTCAAATTCTTTTTTTTTGTATTTCATTTATTGCCATATTTTTGTATGTTTTATTTGGGAGCTATGTAATGTCTTACTGGTGAGAAGAAGGTACAGCTTTAATTGGTTATGCTTTTGCTATACAATTAATTTAGTAGAAATAGTGATTGCCTAGAGTGGGCTTCACTAGATAGCGGAGCTTCCTTTGATATAATTTGTTTGGGCTTTCAAAAAACTTTTGATGAAGTTCCACATGAAAGATTTCTAATTAAAATAAAACCAATGCGAGTCCGGTTCGAAAGTGGGACTGAGTAAGAAATTGGCTTAAAAATAGAAAACAGAAAATACTAATAGGGGCGTAATTTCAGATTGGGGAAGGGTAGGAGTGGAGTGCTTGAACATCTATTGTCTAATCTACCGAAATGATCTGGATGTCGCACCGAATTGCAGGCTTGTAAAATTTGCATGTCATACTAAAATGCAAGAGTAGTAGAAGGAGGATGCAATTAACAATTTGGAAAAGGATCAGTTGTGCAATTGGTCAGATAAATGACAAATTAAATTTCATACTGGCAAGCGTAAGGCATTAACAAAACTGTGACATACGTATGCAATTATATAAATAGAATTATTGCACGGTGACTGGGAATAGATTAAGCGCAGCCTCCACCTCAGAATGTCTCCGCTGCTGGCTTTGATGGTCCCAGTTGCCAGAAAACAGGATATTGCCCTTACTCTGTTAATCTTACTTGGGCAACTTTCACTTCACCCAACTGCTCATCTCAGTTCCCGTGTTGCATTCCCCACCCAATTGCTATTCTCACTCCCTGTACACTATTTCCCAATCCAAGTGTTGGACTACCCGTATTACTAATAATTTTCTCTTTATTTTCAGCTCCAGAAGTTCTCAGTGCCCATCAGTACACCCAGCAGTGTGACACATGGAGCATAGGAGTCATTATGTATACATTGTAAGCAACCTTTGAAGCAATATAGGGCTAGAATTTGATCAAAAACCACCACCGCCGGATTGCCGCCCAAAAAACCGCTAAGTTTATTCAATTACGGCTGACGGAAAATTGATATAAAAATGGCAAAAATTCCCCCGGCAAGAAAAATTGGTTTTCCACGCGGGTTCTCGGCGGAAAACACGATCTTTGTCAAATTGGGCGGTACTTACTCAAAATTTAGTCCCAGGCTGTGAGTTGGGCCTAGGGAGGAGGGAAACACAAAAAATATCTTTCCAAAAAACAGAAAGGGCCCTTTTCCAGTGAATCGCTGCAAAAGAATGTAAAAAAAACCTTCCACTTACCTTTTTTGGCATGGTTTCATACCTACCGCTGCTGCTCCGGCTGGTTTCAGCAACTACCACCAAACCCGGGCAGTGGCGCTTTTTCCAGTCTGCTCCCCAGTGGTATTTTGAAACTGCCGGCGGAACGCTTTTTCAACAAAAAAATAGGAGTACCGGCGAGAAACTGGACGGAAATGGTGATCAAATTCCAGCCCATAATTTTTATGTATCTGTGGTATATATAACTTTTTATACTTCCCAACAAGTTCAAAGGCTCATCAGAATTTCTATCAGAAATTCATTATTCCTAGCCTTAATCAAAAAAAATACAGCCATATCTGTGACTGAACTGTCACTGTATTAGGAGGTGTGTTTGACTCCCTCTAGAGCAAGTTACTGACATAACAAATTTGCACAATTTGTAACAATATAGATCGAAGATGTGTAGGTGTTTTTTTTAACTATCCTGATTTAAAGAGACTGCTATCTGCGCAGACCCGCTTAATATTTGTCATAGTTCCAGTCTTCCTTTTTTAATAGTCCTATTCTGCTGCCTTTTTAATTTTGTTAGCTCTGTTCCCCTGCTTTTTTTTTCTTAATCCCAGCTCTCTGTCTTTTCTTTCTAGGTCAGTTTCTGCGACTTTTTTCATAAAAGGTGCTGCCTTTCATTGTTTTAATAACCTAGTTCTGTTGCCTTATTTTCTTATAGCCTGATTTTTCTTTCTTTCTTGGAGCTACTTTTTAATAGTCTAGGCATGTTGTACATGTGTTTTTAAATGGCCCTTTTTGATTTTCTTTCCAACACTTTTTAAAAGCCACATTGTCCAATGCGATTTCCCACCCCGACTTTATTTTCAGAATTTACATTCAATGTATTTTCCCCTTTTCTGAACCCTTAGTTCCTAATGTGTTTTTTCCTTTTTCTAACTTGCACTTTTTTCCCCTCTGTACACACACCAAACCAAAATTGTACATCTCAATTTCTTTTTTACTCGAATCCTTCATCATTTCAATCTCCTCAAAACGTATTACCCCATTACTTTCTGCATCCCCTATACTATTCATTGCCCCTCCCTCTCCCTTCACTATTTTGTCCATTGCTCACTGGGATTTGTCAGTAATGAGGGGAGGGGGAACACAGCCCTGATAGCAGTGTGGGTATGGGTCTGGGTCTGGAAGGATTGGATTATAATTTTGTAAGATCTCGGCCAATGTTGAATTCCATGTTTTCTGATTAGTTCCTGAATTGTATCTGTCTGTTTCAGTGGCCCAAATTTCCCCAACCCCTTTTTCCGGTGCACTAACCCGAGATGCGCCGATTTCATGCGCTGAAAACGGCGCCAAAAAAATGTGCCCCCATCCTGGCCCCCACTGAGTGTCCCGGGTCCTGGTGCGGTGTATATAGTGGAGTGGGGGGCGGAGCTATAGCCCTGCGCCGAAAACCATGCCGGCAGTTGTCCACATGTGCAGTGGAGTCTGCGCGCATGCTCCTCTCGCCCTCCCAGCACATCCTGCAGGCTGTGAGCAGAACCCGATGCTCGCCGCCCCTATCCCTGGCCGAAGGGTCTCCCGCACCGGCTGGGGTGGGCCCGCTGTGGATCTCTCTCTCTCCGCCCCCACCCCCCCCCCTCCACCGATGCTACTGTGGATCTCTCTTTTCCCCCCCCCCCCTTCAAAGATGCCGCGTTCAGCCTCTCCTTCCCTCCCTCCCCCGTTCACAGATGCCGCTTTGAGCCTAACCTCCCCGGTGTGCATCTTGCCGCCCCTATCCCAAGCCGAATGGCCTCCCGCACAGGCCGGCTGCTGCTGAGTTTAGTTGAAGGTAGGATTTACTTCAATTCTTTATTTGTTCATTGAATTATTTACTTTAGTTCTTTATTTTTTATTGAATGCTTATTACTTTTTGTGCTGTGTTTAGTGCTTTGTAAGTCTTGATGCTTTAAATGTACTAACCTGCGCCGATTTCTTAACTCTCCACAAGGGTTTTCTGTGCGGCCACAAGTGGCCACATACGCTGGCCTGAGTTAGTATGGAGCAACTATTAACTGTCCAAACTGGCTTAACTGGCCAAACAGCTGGTAACGCCCCCTTTTGAAAAAAAAACAAAAAAAAAATCCGAACAAACTCACTTATACTGGCGCAAATTAAATGTGCAGAATGGGGATTTTTAAGATACTCCAGAAAAATCAAGTTGCTCCAAAATAAAAACGGAGCAACTCCTGGGCAAATTTGGGCCCATGGTCTACCCCTGCTTGACATACATTCTGATACTAAAAAAAAGAAATAGCTTTTATTTGCAAGTGTAAATGAAACCTACTGAAAGTATAGTTTGTAATTAAATTATTTTCAAAACCACACGCAATAAATGATATAGATTGCTTTCAACTGAGAAAAATACATTTGTTTATAATTCAAACATAAAAAGCTGCAACAAGTGTGCAATTAGTACAGTCTGCCATATTTCAAGTGGATCTCTTTTTCTCTTTGACGAAATGCTACTTATGCTACATGCTCGGACTACAAGATCTGCCTTTAGTTCTGAGCAAAAATAGAGTTCAAGCCCAGGCTTTTGGATAAGGCTGAGGCCTTCAAGTAAAAAAACTTCAATGACGGTATTAAAGGATACGCAATAAACTTCAGTTGGTGAATTATATTTTTTAATTTGTTTCATATCTTATTTCGGACATTAACATTTTCAGTTACTGAGGAATAAATGGCACAATAATTTTTCTTTCAAAGACAATGTTGACTGAGTTATTGGTTCATTTTTTCACTTCTATTAATTGCTAAGTTCTCCTGATTGGCCATTCAGGATTGGTTATTTTTATAACTCCTTGGTAGATTCTCATTGACAGTTTTCTCACCATTTTCCTCACTTTGATTCATTATTCCCATCCTCTTCAGTTCTGATATATTCCTACTTTATTTTGAGCCATTCAACAATCTATAGTGGCAAAAGTGTGATGGCTGAAGTGTAGCTGTAACAGAAAAATGTGACAAGAATTGTGACGGAAAAAAACAATGGGCCTAAAATTGAGGTCGGAGGCTTCCTTCGTATGAACGGCTCCGACCTGAAAAAAATCTACGAATCTACCTGTTGGTCTTGGAGAAACGAGAGATCCCGGTCGGAGGTCTAGATTCGCTGCGCAGTGCATGGGGACCTGTCTTCAAGGTACGCTAGTCCAAGCTGGACTCACATGGGCCTGGACAACCAATCACAAAGCAGTATTCTCATTGATAATGGGAACTCTGTGCGAGTTTCCATTACTATCGATGAGAAAAAACCCTAAAACACCCAAACACAATAAAATAAATAAATAAAACACCTCACATATTTAAAATTAATTGAAATTAAATGTAATTAAATGTTTTAGAAAAAAAATAGATTTTTTGTAATGTGTTTTAATATTGTTAAAAATAAACTTACTTTAATGGACAGGATTTTTACTATAAAAATGTGTATTTAAATTTAATTTTTATATGATTTTAAAACTCTTACACTGGTAAAAATAGGCATTCGCTGGGTATGAGTTGGGCAAATAGCCCAATCTCGGTCGTGCGAATGTCCTTCTCCGGGGGATGCGGAGGATCTGTCGAGAGAAGTCTTGACCGATCGGAAAAGCTAGTTTTCGCCGCATGCGCATCGCGCTCCAAAAACTGGCTTTTGCGAGGCCTCGCTATGTCTGTGCGCACTTCGTACAGACCTGGTGAGGCCGGAATTTTAGCCCCAAAATATTACATAAAAGGAAGTGCGTGCCGTTGTAAGACTTGCCAATTTAACATCCTTCGGTGTGTGACTTTCAAAAGTCAGATTCAGTTCTCACTTTCTAATTTAACTTTTGCTAACTGAATAACAAACAACTTGTTTATCCATTTTTCTCACCTTATCTTAATATGTTGATTATTTTTATTGCATGTGGCTGTAGAGGTGTTCCAGTATTTTGGTGAAATGGCATTCTTCATGTGTGAGCATAGACAGGATTACATAGAAACTTGGAAATAGGTGCAGGAGTAGGCCATTCGGCCCTTCGAGCCTGCACCACCATTCAATAAGTTCATGGCTGATCATGTAACCTCAGTACCCCATTCCTGCTTTCTCTCCATACCCCTTGATCCCTTTAGCCGTAAGAGCCACATCTACCTCCCTTTTGAATATATCTAACGAACTGGCCTCAACAACTTTCTGTGGTAGAGAATTCCACAGGTTCACAATTTGCTGAGTGAAGAAGTTTCTCCTCGCCTCAGTCCTAAATGGCTAACCCTTTATCCTTAGACTGTGACCCCTGGTTCTGGACTTCCCCAACATCAGGAACATTGGGCCCAAGTTTCGGGCCGCGCCGAGAACGGTGCAGCCCCTACCTGGACGACCGTTTTTCGCGCCACAAAGTGCTCCCTGCAGGTCCTCTGGAGCTCGGCGCGGCGCAGCACAAGCTGTGGGAGGGCGGTGCCATGTCCCTGCGCTGAAAACAGTGCCGGGACCTCTGCACATGCGCGCTACAGTGGGCGCACAAGTGCAGTAGCTCCAGGCGCCCAAAACTGTGTGGGAGGGACCGAAGCACGCAGCCCCTAGCCCTGGCCGAATGGCCTCACTGGGGCTGCGTGAATAAGGCTCCTCCCACGGCCAGCTCCTGCTTCCTCCCGACCCGATTCCCGCTTCCCCCGCCCCCGGACCGGACCCGACCTCCCAGACTGGACCCGACCCGCGCTCCCCCACGCAACCTGACCTCCCTCCCTGAACCGAACCGACCCGACCCGACCCGACCCTCCCACCACCCCCCCCGACCCGACCCGGACCGGACCTGACCTCCCTCCCCCCCCCGACCCCGACACGAACCGACCCGACCTCCCTCTGCACCGCCCCCCCCCCCCCCCCGACCCGACCCGACCCGACCCTCCCACCACCCCCCCCGACCCGACCCGCGTTCCCGACCACCCCCCCGTCCCAACCCGGACCGGACCTGACCTCCCTCCCCCCCCCGACCCCGACACGAACCGACCCGACCTCCCTCTGCACCGCCCCCCCCCCCCCCCCGACCCGACCCGACCCCCCTCCGCCCCCCGACCCGACCCGACCCGACCCGCGCTCCCCCCAACCAGACCCGCGCTCCCGACCCGGACCCCGGACCCGACCCGACCCATCGCCACCTACCTGTAAATCCGGTGCTGGGGATGGGCCCCACCCGAAGTCTTGGGCCCGGCCAGTTCAGCCTCCCCCCCCCCTTCTCCCTTCTCCCCCTTCCCCCCCCTTCTTCCCCTTCCCTCCCTCCCCCCTCTCCTCCCCCCTCTCCTCTCCCCCCCTCTCCTCCCCCTCTTCTCTCCCCCCATCCCCTCTCTCCTCCCCCCCTCTCTTCCCCTCCCTCCCTCCCTCCCTCCCCTCCCCCTGCCCCCCCCTCTCCCTCTACCCCCCTCCTCTCCCCCCCCCCCCCCTCGCTGTCAGAAACACAGACACTAACAGACAGCGAGTGAGACACACACACACAGACAGACAGAGAGATAGAGACACTGACAGAGACACACTGAGGGGGGCATCCCAGCACGCTGTTAGAGGGCTCCCGGTGCTGCAGTCGGAAAGTAGAAAATGTTTTATTTATTGATTTTTTAAAGATTATTTCTTATTAATTTCTTTTGATTGATTTATTGGTTGATTTATTGATGTTTTTATCATTTATTATTGATGATGGCTCTTTATTTGTAAAACTGAAGTGTTTAATGTTTGTAAACTTCCCTTTAAACCCCCCCCCCCATTCCCTACGCCTGATTTGTAACCTACGCCTGATTTTCTAAGTGTTGATAAGGTTTTTTTGAGCGTACAAAAATCTACACTTACTCCATTCTAAGTTAGTTTGGAGTAAGTTTTCACTGCCGAAACTTTCAAAACGGGCGTAAGTGGCCGGACACGCCCCCTTTTGAAAAAAGAATGTTCCAAACTGAAACTGTTCTAACTGACTCGAACTGGAGCAAACTAAATGCCGAGAATTGCAATTTCTAAGATATTCCATTCTAAACCAGTTGCTCCAAAAAAACAGGAGCAACTCAGGCCGAAACTTGGCCCCATTCTTCCTGCATCTAACCTATCCAATCCCGTCAGAATTTTATGTTTCTATGAGATCCCCCCTCATTCATCTAAATTCCAGTCAATATAAACCGAGTCGATCCAGTCTTTCTTCATATGTCAGTCCTGCCATCCCGGGAATCAGTCTGGTGAACCTTCGTTGCACTCCCTCAATAGGAAGAATGTCCTTCCTCAGATTAGGAGACCAAAACTGAACACAATATTCCAGGTGAGGCCTCACCAAGGCCTTGTACAACTGCAGTAAGACCTCCCTGCTCCTATATACCCAAATCCTCTCGTTATGAAGGCCAAAATGCCATTTGCCTTCTTCATCGCCTGCTTGTACCTGCATGCCAACTTTCAATGACTGATGTACCATGACACCCAGGTCTCGTTGCACCTCTCCTTTTCCTAATCTGTCACTATTCAGATAATAGTCTGCCTTCCTGTTTTTGCCATCAAAGTGGATAACCTCACATTTATCCACATTATACTGCATCTGCCATGCATTTGCCCACTCACCTAACCTGTCCAAGTCACCCTGCAGCCTCTTAGCATCCTCCTCACAGCTCACATCGCCACCCAGCTTAGTGTCATCTGCAGACTTGGAGATATTACATTGCAGATTATTCAGCTGTGGAGCACATCAGTTGTATCCAATCCAGTTCTCATTGGATGTTCACTGGCATACTTCTAGTAGGGATTATCTGATGTGAATCTGGAGCAAGAAACCCTTGGCTCTTTTTTTCTTCCTACCTAAGCAAGTGATGCTTAGGCCAATTGGAGCATCCCAATTGCTGCATTTGGGTGAAGTCAGCTAACTCATCAAAGGCTGGGAATAGACCCTGCAACTTTTTGCTATGTATAGCTTAATGTTATCCCATGCGGTGCTATTACATTCTACTTGCTGATTTCATTATTTGCAAGTACCTGTAGTATTACTTAACAATTACTAAAACCTGAAGCTGATATTGCATTGCAAGGTAATTGCATATGTCAAACAGTTATACATTTGAGTTGAGAGAGAAGTAAATCACTCATTACATTTCAATAAAAAAAATGAAATTCATAAGAAGAATTGTGAGAACAAAAGCATTGAAAAAATTGTGAAACTTGCAGGTAAATAATATTTTACTGTCAGCACCACATTGCAGCAATCACCAGAGATTGCTGCCCGTGGTGCCAAAAATAAAATGTAAGCGAGTAGGCACAAGAGTTAAGTGCTTTGAAGCCATCCAAAGGCAGATCATTGAGTGCTTTTAAAATACTGTTAATTGCAAATAAATTAAAAATATCACCTGATTCTTTTCATGCAGGCTTTCCGGAGATCCTCCATTTATGGCCAGCTCGGAAGAAAAACTTGCGGAATTGATAAACAAGGGGGAACTGCGCTTTGATGATGCAATCTTGCAGGAAATTAGTGATGGTGGTAAGTAAAAGAAGATAATTGTGAACCATCCTAACTTCTATTTGGAGCAAAGTTAGTTGTTAAATATAAACATGCTCCTGTGGAGATTGGGTGGTATTATGGAAATAAAAAGCTACAGGGATGAAATGTTCAGTTTATCATCACTTTGCCCCAAATACAGGAAATGTGAGGCTGATGCAGTACTTTTAAAAATTTGTAATGTAAAATGATTTGTTTTTTTAAGGTTTTATCTTGGGATTTAGAAATAACCAAATTGTTCCGAGTTCACCCATTTTTTAATAATTCACGACCAGTTGCAAAGGCTTGTTAGAATTGATAACTGCCAACCTTGTTTCAAAACTATAGGCCATTGTATCTACTGTATTACTGAACCAGTCACAAAGTCTGTATATATTCGGTATGTTTGACTTCCTCTAAAGCAAGTTAATGGGGTGACATAACAATTTTGCAACATTGGTAACAATATAGATTGAAGCTGTGCAGGTGTTTTTTTTAAACTATCAAAGAAACACGATTTCCTTAGGATTTGTCCCTGTTATGTTTTCTAAATACAGCATGGATTGCTCACGGTCAGCTTTTCACTTTTTGTTTCCAAATGGCACTGCTGTGTTACAGAGCCAATAAAAATGAGATTTATTGAGCTTTTCTCTTCTCTTTGCAGCAAAGGATGTGCTGTCACGTCTTCTAAAAGTGGATCCTGCCCATAGAATCACAGCCAATGAGCTTCTTGACAACCCATGGGTCACGGTAAAGTTGTAAACATAGAAACATAGAAAATAAGTGCAGGAGTAGGCCATTTGGCCCTTTTAGCCTGAACTGCCATTCAATGAGTTCATGGCTGAACATGCAACTTCAGTACCCCATTCCTGCTTTTTCGCCATACCCCTTGATCCCCCGAGTAGTAAGGACTTCATCTAACTCCTTTTTGAATATATTTAGTGAAATGGCCTCAACAACTTTCTGTGGTAGAGAATTTCACAGGTTCACCACTCTCTGGGTGAAGAAGTTTCTCCTCATCTCAGTCCTAAATGGCTTACCCCTTATCCTTAGACTGTGACCCCTGGTTCTGGACTTCCCCAACATTGGGAACATTCTTCCTGCATCTAACCTGTCTAAACCCATCAGAATTTTAAACGTTTCTATGAGGTCCCCTCTCATTCTTCTGAACTCCAGTGAATACAAGCCCAGTTGATCCAGTCTTTCTTGATAGGTCAGCCCCACCATCCCGGGAATCAGTCTGGTGAATCTTCGCTGCACTCCCTCAATAGCAAGAATGTCCTTCCTCAGGTTAGGAGACCAAAACTGTACACAATACTCCAGGTGTGGCCTCACCAAGGCCCTGTACAACTGTAGCAACACCTCTCTGCCCCTGTACTCAAATCCCCTCGCTATGAAGGCCTAAATGCCATTTGCTTTCTTAACCGCCTGCTGTACCTGCATGCCAACCTTCAATAACTGATGTACCATGACACCCAGGTCTCGTTGCACCTCCCTTTTTCCTAATCTGTCACCATTCAGATAATAGTCTGTCTCTCTGTTTTTACCACCAAAGTGGATAACCTCACATTTATCCACATTATACTTCATCTGCCATGCATTTGCCCACTCACCTAACCTATCCAAGTCACTCTGCACCCTCATAGCATCCTCCTTGCAGCTCACACTTCCACCTAACTTAATGTCATCTGCAAATTTGGAGATACTACATTTAATCCCCTCGTCTAAATCATTAATGTACAGTGTAAACAGCTGGAGCCCCAGCACAGAACCTTGCGGTACCCCACTAGTCACTGCCTGCCATTCTGAAAATTACCCATTTACTCCTACTCTTTGCTTCCTGTCTGCCAACCAGTTCTCAATCCATGTCAGCACACTACCCCCAATCCCATGTGCTTTAACTTTGCACATTAATCTCTTGTGTGGGACCTTGTCGAAAGCCTTCTGAAAGTCCAAATATACCACATCAACTGGTTCTCCCTTGTCCACTCTACTGGAAACATCCTCAAAAAATTCTAGAAGATTTGTCAAGCATGATTTCCCTTTCACAAATCCATGCTGACTTGGACCTATCATGTCACCTCTTTCCAAATGCGCTGCTATGACATCCTTAATAATTGATTCCATCATTTTACCCACTACTGAGGTCAGGCTGACCGGCCTATAATTCCCTGTTTTCTCTCCCTCCTTTTTTAAAAAGTGGGGTTACATTGGCTACCCTCCACTCGATAGGAACTGATCCAGAGTCAATGGAATGTTGGAAAATGACTGTCAATGCATCCGCTATTTCCAAGGCCACCTCCTTAAGTACTCTGGGATGCAGTCCATCAGGCCCTGGGGATTTATCGGCCTTCAATCCCATCAATTTCCCCAACACAATTTCCCGACTAATAAGGATTTCCCTCAGCTCTTCCTCCTTACTAGACCCTCTGACCCCTTTTATATCCGGAAGGTTGTTAGTGTCCTCCTTAGTGAATACCGAACCAAAGTACTTGTTCAATTGGTCTACCATTTCTTTGTTCCCCGTTATGACTTCCCCTGATTCTGACTGCAGGGGACCTACGTTTGTCTTTGCTAACCTTTTTCTCTTTACATATCTATAGAAACTTTTGCAATCCGTCTTAATGTTCCCTGCAAGCTTCTTCTCGTACTCCATTTTCCCTGCCCTAATCAAACCCTTTGTCCTCCTCTGCTCTGTAGCTAATTTAATTTGAGAAACTGCACAGAATATTACATATGGAGAATATACAATGAAGCTGCTCCATCTAACTCCAAATCTGTTTTTTTTCTTTCCTCTCCTGACAGAGAAACCTGGGCATTTTTGTGACTACATCATGCCGTGCACGGCGACCCCTTTTTGCCCTGCGGCGGAAATTGGCCAGCGACCCATGAGGCTGCCGTGTGCGATGTCACTGGCAGGCTCGCGGGTTGCCAACCAACGTGCACACCGATCGCAAGGCGAAAGTTAAAGGGGAGGTGCGCTATGCCGCGTGCCGCCATTTTGTTTTCTCCGACTCGCCGATCGGGTCATTATCCATCGATGTCACGGGGTCTGGGTCGCGATCGTGGAGCCTGGCACTCCGTTTTGGTGCCGGGCTTTGCCCACGGCACCCCGTATCCTTGGTGGCCCAGTGGAGGTCCATCAAAAGGTCTTGCAGCATCCCTCCCTTTTAACGGAAGGGGAGTGGTGTTGAAATGCGTCAGCAGAGAGGCTGCGATGCGCCCGTATAGTGCCCCCAATCCTGCCCCGAAAGCATGCGACTTCCTGTGAGGGTTGGTAACCCTGTCATGTATCTCACATTACTGTATATAACTGTATCTTACCATGCTATACATGACTGTAACTGGATATGACCTGTAACAATAAGCATACCTTACCACCAGGGGTGCACTTGCAGGAGACACTCCATACCTGTCCCACTGAGGTATATAAAGGGAGGTCTCTGGCAAGTGCAGCACTGGAGAGCTGGAATTAAAGGTGCAGGTCCTGAGTGACCTTGACTTCAGCATGTGTTTCGTGAGAGTCAGTACATTAGAGTCAGAACTTAATGGTGGCGACGAGTTGCGGGATCACAGAATCCACAGAATGGCTACCAACAGCTCAGATGAGAAATACAATGCTGGAGACAATTGGGAGGACTTTATAGAAAGGTTCCAGCAAAGTTTTGTGACCAAAACTGGCTGGGCGACGATAAGGCAGACAAGAGAAGAGCCCATCTCTTGACCAGCTGTGGCTCGAAAACATACGCTTTAATGAAAGACCTTCTGGCACCCGAGAAACCAGCAAGCAAGTCGTTTGAGGAGTTGAGCACACTGGTGAGAGACCACCTGAAGCCAGCAAGCAGCCTACACATGGCCAGACACAGGTTCGACAACTACAGACGCTGTGTGGGCCAAAGCATACCTGACTTCGTGGCAGAACTTCGGAGGCTGGCTAGTTCATGTGAGTTCCCCGATGAACTAAGGAGAGAAGTACTGAGAGACTATTTTATTGAAGGAATAGGCCACGCAGGCATATTCCGAAAGCTTATAGAAACTAATAACTTGACTCTAGAGGCAGCAGCACTGGTCGCACAGACGTTCTTCGCAGGTGAAGAAGAAACGAGGCTGATCTATACTTCGGGTACAACAACCAACGAGGCATCGGAACAAGGGGTTCACATTGTGAAATAAACCACCACACACAGACAAAGGCAGGAGAGCAGGCCTTCAACAGTAGACAGTGGCGCCATAAGCCATCAAAATCAAGGGCCACATGAACGGCCGATCACACCTCATCAACCCACAATGTGAGCAATCAACAAGAGATTGAGAGAAGCTGAAGGGAGATCAGCCAGACGCAGCTCATCCTTCAGAAACAATGGAAACGGTCTGTGTTGGAGATGTGGGGGAAGGCACTCAACCAGGGTGTGTCGATTTCAGCATGCCGTTTGCAGAAACTACAACTACACAGGGCATCTGGCTCGCATGTGCAGAAAAACAGCAGCTCGGCTGGTATACGAATCGGAAGGGTCAGAAAGCGGACCAGAAGACGGTTATAACAGTGCACGGGACGCCGAGGTACAGCGGGTTAACACGATCAATGGCCACTGCTCTTACACCAAGACGCCTCCAATTATGATGAGGGTTCTACTCAACGGGATACCCGTCAATATGGAACTCAACAATCTCTCATGGGCGTTCAACAATTCGAACAGCTGTGGCCGCACAAAAGCAACAGGCCAAAACCCACAAGGGTCAACACCAAACTAAGGACCTATACTAAAGAAATCGTCCCAGTCCTTGGCAGTGCCATGCTCTCAGTCACACACAAAGGGATAGTGCACCAACTTTCCCTGTGGATTGTCCCTGGGGATCTCCCAGCCTGTTGGGGAGAAGCTGGTGAACAGAATTTAATTGGAAATGGGATGATGTTCACGCCATGTCGTCAGAGGAACGGACCTCCTGCTCAACAGTTCTAAGCCGTTTTGAACATCTCTTTCAGCCAGATGTGGACACCTTCAAAGGGGCTAAAGTTAGAATCTACATTACACAGGATGCCAGACCGGTCCATCACAAGGCTAGAGCTGTGCCTTATGTGATGAGGGAAAAGATTAAAAATGAACTGGACCGGCTTCTGCGGGAAGGCATAATTTCTCCCGTGGAATTCAGCGACTGGGCAAGTCCCATTGTCCCCGCCATGAAGCCTGATGATCCGTGCGAATCTGTGGGGATTACAAGTTGACCATAAACAGAGTCTCCCTACAGGACCAATACCCGCTGCCCAGAGCGGAGGACTTATTTGCCACGTTGGCTGAAGGAAATCTTTTCTCGAAACTTGACCCCACATCTGCGTATATGATGCAAGAACTGACTGAAGAGTCTAAGCTACTCACCACCATCAACACACATCGAGGCCTTTTTGTGTACAATCGATGCCCATTCGGCATCAGGTCGGCAGCTGCTATATTCCAGGGCAACATGGAAAGTCTGCTCAAGTCCATCCCGGGGACGGTTGTATTTCAAGATGACATACTCATCACGGGCAGGGACACCGACTCCCATCTCCGCAATCCTGAGGAAGTACTAAGTCGATTGGATCGGGTAGGCCTAAGAGTTAAGAAATCCAAATGTCTGTTTCTCGCGCCTGAGGTTGAATTTTTGGGCAGAAGGATTGCCGCTGATGGAATCCGCCCAACCGAATCCAAAACAGAAGCAATTCGCCTGGCACCCAGGCCCCGGAATGTCTCAGAACTGCGCGCCTTTCTCGGGCTACTCGATTACTTTGGGAACTTTATACAGAACTTGAGCACGCTACTGGAGCCTCTCCACGTGCTACTCATAAAGGGGTGCGATTGGTTTTGGGGGGACACCCAAGAACGCGCCTTCAATAAGGCACGCAACCTTCGATGTTCCAAAAGTATTTTAGCCTTTTTTGACCCAGGTAAAAAGTTAGCCCTTACGTGTGATGCGTCAGCGTACGGGGTCGGGTGTGTTTTACAGGACGTCAATGATGCGGGTAAATTGCAGCCTGTTGCTTATGCCTCCAGGTCACTTTCGCGGGCGGAGCACGGGTACAGTATGGTTGAGAAGGAGGCGCTCGCGTGCAAGTACGGTGTCAAAAAGATGCACCAATAACTTTTCGGGGCCAAGTTTGCGTTAGAAACCGACCACACACCCCTCATGTCCCTACTATCCGAGTGCAAGGCAATCAACGCCAACATCTCGGCGCGCATTCAGCGGTGGGCACTCATGCTGGCGGCTTACGACTACACGATAAGGCACAGACCAGGCACAGACAACTGTGCCGACGCGCTTAGCAGGCTACCCCTGGCGACCACAGAAGGGTCCGACGAACAGGACTGTGAGATGGTCATGGCAATCAATGCCTTTAAATCCACAGGTTCGCCCATGATGGCTCGCCAAATCAGAGCCTGGACGACCAGCAACCCCACGTTATCTCTAGTTAAAAGATGCGTTTTAACCGGTTACTGGGCAGAGGCTCGCGATGCCTGCCCCGAGGAGGTCAAACCCTTCCATAGGCGCATGCATGAACTCTCACTACAGGCAGACTGCCTGACGTGGGGCAGCCGAGTAGTTATGCCTTACGAGGCAGGGGGGCGTTTGTCCGGGAGCTCCATCGCGAGCACCCGGGGATCATCCTTATGAAGGCCATAGCCAGATCCCACGTCTGGTGGCCTGGCATTGATGCGGACTTGGAGCTCTGTGTCCGTCGGTGCACCATTTGTGCCCAACTCAGTAATGCTCCCAGGGAGGCCCCCCTAAGCCCCTGGCCCACCAAACCGTGATCGCGGGTGCATGTAGACTATGCGGGCCCACTCATGGGCAAAATGTTCCTCGTAGTCGTTGATGCATTTTCAAAATGGATCGAGTGCACCATTTTAAACTCGAGCACCACCTCCACCACTGTGGAGAGCTTTAGAACCATGTTTGCAACGCACGGCATTCCTGACATATTGGTCAATGATAATGGTCCGTGCTTCACCAGCGCAGAATTTCATGATTTTATAGTTGACCACGGTATAAATCACGTTAAGACGGCACCTTTCAAGCCGGTCTCCAATGGCCAGGCGGAGCGAGCAGTGCAGATCATTAAACAAGTCATGCTCAGAATCCAAGGTCCCACGCTGCAGAGCCGCCTGTCGCGACTGCTGCTGGCATACAGATCTCGTCTGCATTCATTGACTGGAGTTCCCCCCACGCAACTATTGATGAAACGAACCTTAAAGACCAGGTTCTCGTTAATCCTCCCAGACATGCATGAAATTGTTGAGGCTAAGCGTCAAAAGCTAACAGTATCATGATCGAAATTCGAGGGAAAGGGGGAATGAGATAGGGGACAAAGTGTTTGTGCTAAACTATGGCCGGGGTCCCAAATGGCTTGCAGGGACAGTAACAGACAAAGAGGGAAACAGGCTACTGGTTGTACAAATGGACAATGGCCAAATCTGCCGGAGGCATGTAGACCAAGTAAAAAATAGATTCACTGATAACACTGAAGAACCAGAGGCAGACTACAATGTGGAACTCTCACCACACCTGGTGGACAGGCAGGTGGAACAACCTGAGGAAAGGGCAGTCTCAACAGACAGCCCAGGCGAGATACCAGCAATCACACCGAACGAAAAACAGGCACCAAGGCAAACAACTGAACCACAACTAAGACGCTCCACACGAGAGCACAGACCACCTGAGAGACTGAATCTATAAAGGCAATAAGACCTTGGGGGAGGGTGATGTCATGTATTTCACATTGCTGTATATAACTGTATCTTACCATGCTATACATGACTGTAACTGGATATGACCTGTAACAATAAGCATACCTCACCACCAGGGGTGCACTTGCAGGAGACACTCCATACCTGTCCCACTGAGGTATATAAAGGGAGGTCTCAGGCAAGTGCAGCACTGGAGAGCTGGAATTAAAGGTGCAGGTCCTGAGTGACCTTGACTTCAGCATGTGTCTCGTGTAAGTCAGTACATTAGAGTCAGGACTTGACTTAAACCCCAATTTCGCTTCCGGGGCAGGACCTCTGTGCCAGGTGCAGAATGTCTGGCCTCAGAAAGGTTACCGCCCCCAAACGGGGTGATAACCAATTTCAGCCCTAAAACTGTACACAGTACTCTAGGTGTGGTCTTAACAAGGCCCTATATACTTGCAGTAAGACTTCTTTACACTTGTATTCCAATCCCTTTGTAGTAAAGCTTTCCTAATTGCTTCCTGTATCTCCATGTTAACTTTCTGTGATTCATGTACAAGGACACCCAGGTCCCTCTGCAAACAAACATTTCCCAGTCTCTCACCATTCAACAAATATTCAGCTTTTTTATTTTTCATACCAAAGTGGATAACTTCACACTCTCCCGCATTGTATTCCATCTGCCATGTTCCTACCTACTCAATTAACCTGTCTATATCCCTTTGCAGCCTTTTTGCATCCTCCTCACAACTTACTTTCCCACCTAACTTTGTATCATCAGCAAACTTGGAAGATCAAAGCCAATACATCCACCACCTCTGTACCCACCTCGAAAACCCTAGGATGTAGGCCATCAGGTCCAGGGGGTTTGTCGACCTTTAGTCCCAGAAATGTGTCCCGTACTATTTCTTTACTAACACTAACTTCTTTAAATTCCTCATTATCGCTAGACCTTAGATTCCCCACTATTTCCGGTATATTTTTTGTATATTCTACCATAAAAACAGATACAAAATATTTGTTTAATGTCTCTGCCATTTCCTTATTCCTCATTATAGTTTCTTTTGTCTCTTCCTCTAAGGGACCCATGTTACTTTCGGTCAGCTTTTAATTTTTGCATGCCTGTTGAAGCTTTTACAATCTGTTTTTATGTCTCTTGCTTGTTTACTTGTATTCTCTTTTCTCTTTATGAATTTCTTGGTCATCCTTTGCTGAATTCTAAAATCCTCCGAATCCTCAGGCTTGCTACTCTTTTTGGCCACATTGTAAGCCTCTTCCTTTAATCTAATACTATCTTTAACTTCGTTAGCCATGGTTGGACCTCTTTTCCCGTGGGGTTTTTATTCCTTAGTGGAATATATGCTTGTTGCAAATTATTTCATTCTTAAAATGTTTGCTATTGCTTATCCAACATCATATTTTTAAATCTAGTTTCACAATCTACATTGGCCAACTTGTCCCTCATACGTACGTAATTTGCTTTGTTCAGATTTAAGACCCTAGTTTCAGACTTGACTAAATATCTCTCAAACTCTATAACATGCTATCATAGTATGATCGCTGCTCCCTAGAGGCTTCTTTACTACAAGGTTATTAATGAACCCTTTCTCATTGCACAATACAAGATCTAAAATAGTCTGTTCTCCAGTTGCTTCCACAACATATTGATCTAGAAAAGTATATTCAATACTTTCCATGAACTGTGGCTCAGTGGGCAGCACTCTCGCCTCTGAGTCAGAAGGTTGTGGGTTCAAGTCCAAAACCAGAGACTTGAGCACAAATCTAGACTGACACTCCAATACAGTGCTGAGGGAGTGCTGCACTATCGGAAGTGCCACCTTTTGGATGAGACGTTAAACCGAGGCCCCGTCTGTTCTCTCAGGATCCCGTGGCACTATTTCGAAGAAGAGCAGGGGAGTTATTCCCAGTGTCCTGGCCAATATTTATCCCCCACTCAACATAACAAAACAGATTAACTGGTCATTACCACATTGCTGTTTGTGGGTCCTTACTGTGTGCAAATTGGCTGCTGCGTTTCCCACATGACAACAGCGACTACACTCCAAAAGTACTTCATTGGCTGTAAAGCGCTTTGAGACATCTGGTGGTCGTAAAAGAATGCAAGTCTTTCTTTCTTTATGAACTCATCCTCCACACTATTACTGCAAATTTGGTTTGCCCAGTCTATATGAAGATTAAAGCCCCCCATGATTACTGTATTACCCTTGTTACATGCACTTCTAATTTCCTGATTTATACTCTGCCTGACACTACAACTACTGTTTGGGGGGCCTGTAAATTACCCCCACCAGTGTTATCTGCCTCTTGTTATTTTTTAGCTCCACCCAAACATATGCCACATCTTGTTTTTCCGAGCAAAGATCCTTTCTCTCTGCTGTCTTTATCCCATCCTTTGTTATCATGGCTACACCCCCCCCTCCTTTATTTCTATCAGTGTTATTATTTTATCTATTTCTTTGTGAATGCTTTGTGCATTCAGATATAGTGCCTTTAGCTTTAACTTTTTTCTATGTTTTCCTGATGCCACCTTAGTCTCTCATGCCCTATTACCTTTGTCGCTTCCTGCCTCACTACTTATTTTTGCCCAAAGCGTTATGCTGCTCTGCAGCCGTAACATTTCTCTTACTGCTTTTGAATTTACCCATTCCTGAATCCTTCCACCCATCTTCATGAGTTTAAAGCTCTATCTATCGGCGTTTTTTGATTCATCAGGACACTGGTCCTAGCCCGGTTTAAGTGGAGCCAGTCCCAACAGAACAGCTCCCTCTTTCCCCAGTACTGATGGCAGTGCCCATGAATTTAAACCCCTGCCTCCCACACCACTCTTCCAGCCAGGAATTTAACCTTCTAATCGGTTTGTCTCTGTGTCAATTTGCGGGTGGCTCAGGTAACAATCCAGTGGTTCTGTGTTTTAATTTTGACCCTAGCTCCTCAAACTCTCCCAGCAGAACCTCATTCCTAGTTCTGCCTATGCCGTTGGTTCCTACTTGGACCACGGCAACTGGGTCCTTCCCCTCCTACTCCACATTCTTCTCCAGCCACAAGGAGATGCCCTTAACCCAGGCAACACAGCCTTCAGAACTCCTGGTCGCGGCTGCTATGAATAGTATCTATCCCAACAATGTGTCGATGTGAGGAATAGATTGCAGTGCTAGAATGTTTTTTAAACTTGCTGCAATAGGGGAAAAGATTTAGAGATGATGTGTGTAAGAACAGCTGATTGCAAGCAAATAATAAGTTTATAGAAACAGAAACACAGAAACTTACAGTTCAGAAGGAGGCCATTTCGGCCCATCATGTCCACGCCGGCCGACCCTTGGCTAGCAGCCCTGAAGGTTACATATAAACCTATGAGCAATGACGGAAAGGCAAAGAGCACCCAGCCCAACCAGTCCACCTCACACAACTGCGACACCCCTTATACTGAAACATTCTACACTCCACCCCAACCGGAGCCATGTGATCTCCTGGGAGAGGCAAAAACCAGATAAAAACCCAGGCCAATTTAGGGAGAAAAAATCTGGGAAAATTCCTCTCCGACCCATCCAGGCAATCGAAACTAGTCCAGGAGATCACCCTGGCCGTATTCTATTCCCTGCAGTACTGACCATAATATCTGCTCCGTTCAACAAAAGGTCATCCAGTCTAATCCCAATTACCAGCTCTAGGTCCGTAACCCTGCAGATTACTGCACTTTAAGTGCCCATCCAACCATCTCTTAAAAGTGGTGAGGGTTTCTGTATCCACCACTCTTCCAGGCAGCGAGTTTCAGATCCCCACAACCCTCTGCGTAAAGAAGCCCCACCTCAAATCCCCTCTAAATCTTCCAACAACCACCTTAAAACTGTGCCCCCTCGTAATAGACCCTTCCACCAATGGAAATAGGCCCTTACTATCCACTATGTCCAGGCCCCTCAATATTTTGCACACCTCAATGAGGTCTCCTCTCAACCTCCTCTGTTCCAATGAGAACAAACCCAGCCTATCCAATCTATCCTCATAACTAAGATTCTCCATTCCAGGCAGCATCCCAGTAAATCTCCTCTGCACCCTCTCTAGTGCAATCACGTCCTTCCTATAATATGGCGACCAGAACTGCATGCAGTACTCCAGCTGAGGTCTAACTAAAGTATTATACAATTTAAGCATAACCTCCCTGCTCTTATATTCTATGCCTCGGCCAATATAGGCAAACATTCCGTATGCCTTCTTAACGACTTTATCCACCTGGCCTGCTATATACTTGTTGGTTGATATATATCTACTTAAAATGCTGAACTATAGTAATTGTAAGAATTATCTCCAATGCATTCGCTATTTCTCATTTGAAGGGCTTGTAAGAGATGTTTGTAAAAAATGTTTTAGACAAAGCTCAAATAGAAAATTCTACCTATTTTCTTTCTCTCCTAGGAACACAAGACCATGACTGAGTCAATCGGCCAGTCATGTCTGCTCCACCCTATTTTCTAGACGTGGTAACTCTCTTAATCCCAATTACCTGCCCTTTCTCCATATCCCAAAACATCCTTACTTCCTAAATAAATATCTATCTCATTTTTAAACATCAGTTGATTCTGTATCTATGGCCTTCTAAGGCAGGAAATTCCACATGCTTGCCACCTTTTTGTGCCTGATAACTAATTTGTAATGAATGATTTACCTGGATGCCTCACTTTGATCATCTACCCTTCATTTAGACCATATTCCCAACTGCCATTCTTGTAACCAAAGTTTAATATCTCATACTTTCTTGCATGAAACTGCATCTGCCATCATTCTACCCATACATTTAATCTACGTCTTTTTGCAATCTTCTGGTTTCTTCTTCACCATTCACTCTACTTGCTATATAGTTTAGAGTAGTCTGAAAACCTGGACATCCTCCTCTTTATTCCCATCTGGGGGTTCAGACTATTGTATATAGTGTTGGCCTCTAGGCCCCATTGTGTATTTGCCTCATAATATGAAAGTAATTAGCTTGTTAAGTATACAGTGAGGAAGATGGCTGATACTCGATTGAGGAATGAAAGTTTTGCATCCCTTTGTACGCTCCTTTTTAATCTATTGTGTTTTTGCTTGAAATTAAACTTTTTGACGATTAGAAATAACATTTAAGGCATTTCCCGATATGGTAGCCTAGTGGTTATGATACTGGACTAGCAATTCTGCAGTTGCGAGTTCAAAATTCAATATGGCAAGTTATGAAATTGAATTAAATAATTATGGTACTTTATTGGCTCGATAATGTGTCCCATACGATGTGGTTGAGTCTTAACATCCTCATGGCAAAAAAAATACTACCTAGCCAGTGTTGCTCAAACCCCTAAGAACAAATCATAATTAAAAAAGAGATATTCCAGTCCCGATGGTGGACCGGATTGCAGTGTGCACTGAGAATGTACATTTTTTTTAAAGTCTGGCCTCACCAGATAAACTGAGCTGGGTAGTGTATTCACGTTACCCAACACCTGTTCTAAGTGGGCACCTACACACTTGGAAGCCAATTTGTCAGCTGACACACTTCTGGGGGAGATTGGGCACGTGAGATCATGCCTGGAAATTAATCTCTTTTGCCCCCTTGCTGCACCTCTCATTTGTTTGCCCAAAAAATAATCTATTTCTGCTCCATAATCTGCCATGTATTTCTTTCAAATTATTACAGCTCAATTTCACAAATGTCAGTAAAGCCTTTCTTAATCAGAGATAGTGAAATCCTATTTTTACTAATGTATAGGGGCCTTTTTTAGTTTGCCAATGCAGCTGCTTCCTTTTAAGATGTCACTAAAATATTGCAAAATAGTCAGAGCACAAACCTGCACTTGCAATAAAATCTAGTACTTATGTTCTATCTTTAGATTTTTATGTAATGACGTTGTGGCTTATTCATCAGTGAGAGAGCTCTCTGAGTCTTGCAAAAATACTTTGAAATCTGGTTACTTGATCACAGAGATAATTCTTTTTTAACTAGTTCCCTAAGTTTGCAGGTAGCAAAAAAAGCAGTGTTAAAGGGTGTTTCTATGTGCCAGATTTCACAGGAAGCACAATTTTATCTTGTGAACTCAAAGTATACCCAAGAATGGTGAATTTTTAAACCATATGTAGGTCTTCAGCTACAAAGCACAACGACAGTTAATGTTTTAGTTTGCTGTGTTACCCAAATCTCTGAATTTAGTCCTTCAATTCCAGGGTGACACTACAGCCACACAAAGGCCACCAAATGTGCTTGAAATGATGAAACAGTGGAGGGATGACCTGGACCGTGATGAAGACGGATCAAATACGAATAGTTCTGTATCAAACAGTATTTTTCAAAGTCTGCAGACGAGCCAGGAAGGCAGAGAGGGTCCTACCAGCAACAATGGTACCTCGGATAGTTCCAAAGAAACTGACACTAGTGACAACCAGTCCTGCACTCATTCTAAACAGGTGACATTTCATTAAAAATTGTATCAAAAATAAAATTTATAGAAGAAATATAGCGCTTGCATTGCACCATACACATCCCTAGGTGGCTCTGGGTAAATATAGCGCTTGCATTGCACCATACACATCCCTAGGTGGCTCTGGGTAAATATAGCGCTTGCATTGCACCATACACATCCCTAGATGGCTCTGGGTAAATATAGCGCTTGCATTGCACCATACACATCCCTAGGTGGCTCTGGGTAAATGCATAGCTAGAATGAAACTGAGCTGTGGCAGTTTTGATCCTTGTTCAAGACTGGGTTCGCTGATCTTAGTCAGTGTGACAGTCAAGATGCTACAATTGGTCTCAAGTCGTGGGCTAGGGAGGGGAAAATCTGCCAGTGTTCCCAAAACTGACTAGTATCCAGTGATTCTTACTAGAAAGAATCCATTTGTGGAAGTTGGGTGAAGACAGGATGGTTCTTCCCTGTTATTTACTTACTGTCAAATTTCCTACAAACACTCGGGGCAGAATTTTCCAAGTCCAAATGCCACCATCAGGCAGCTTCTCTGAAGTTCATGGGTACATTGCCAGTTGTAATATATGCATTGACTTCAGTGGACAGAAAGTCATCATCAATGTGTTCGTAGTTTCCTGGTAAGCTGCCCTGAACTCAAAGCCCTGCTGTGGTATTGGGTCTCAAACATTTCTAACCCTGACTGTCTTGACTTGCAACATGAAGAATGGCCACTTGGGCAAGCTACTGAAGGGCATTCAATACACCTAGGAACCAACAAGTACAGGAGGAGGAGAAGAACAGCTCCTATTTGCCCATGCTCTTAGAGCGTTTCATCAAAGAACACTTCAATTGACCCAGCCCTCCCATTTCCTATTCACCAACAGTCCCACAATCCTTACCTTAAGTTTTGCAATTACCATCACATTGCCTCCCTGCACTCCACATTTATTGGTCTTGCCCTTACTTCACTACAAAGACAAATACCAACACTAAATCCAGATCAAATAACAGATTTGTAACACAAATCATGTCAACGTTGAAAACAATTGACTAATCACCCTTGTGTAAGTTCCTAATGCCTGTCTTGTGTGGCTCATTTTCCTATTTTGGTGCTCCTGTAAGGTGCTTCCTCAGTTGCTATAACATGAGAAGTGGAAAGCTGATGAGGACACTTCAGATGGCCTTGGAGGACAAAGTGCTGGAGTGATTTAACATCCTGGAAGCTGCTTTCAACAGTGGCCCCAAAAGCCAAGATGATAGCCATCTGAGCTTCCATGCCTGCAGCGAGAGCTCTCATTGTAATCCTATGAGCCGCCATGACAGCAATTTCAGAGTTGTCATTAGATCCTCCATCTTGGTGGTTTCCACTGATGGAGCTGACCACATGGTAGAATGATCCCCATGCCACACGCAAAGCCTTGCGACATTGTGCACAAGCTCTCTGACAGGATGCCAGTGCAAATTTCCCAGTACTTGTCTGTGAGCCGCCTTTGGTAACCTGGGTCATCAAACCTGTACCTGAGTCCTCTGCAGCAGAGCTAGTGTGCAACCTTGCCCCCCCGGTAAGCTGGCACCTGTGGTGTCCTATCACCCTACTCTAGCTCCTGTGCCCAGTGAGTCACCAAGTGCAAAACACTCCTCTAACCTAGCCTCTAAATTACTCACGGTGTCAGTATCTGAGTTTTGCTTGTGAATGTCCAATCAGGTGATGGTGCACCTTTAGGAATACTGTGTTTCTCTTTCTCCACTGGATGGACATTTTCATCACCTGACCTGAAGAAACACAGGCATTAGTTTACGGTGTGAGGGAGAGCAAAGAGAAAGAAGTGTATGGGGGGAGGGAGGGAGGGAGAAGTTAGAAAAGACAAAGCCGATTAGGTATAAAGAAATGCGGCAACTCCTCCAATGTTGCCCCTTCCCATGATATTCAGGACACTCTCTTTAAGGGGGATAGGGATGGGCGAAGAGGGTATACAAATGCACTCGTCCTTCTACTATTGCCTAGTGTGTGCCACCTTCTCTTGCAAGAAAAAGTGGTGTTAGTGAGAGTCTTCAGGTGTTTGAAGATGTGGCTGTCATGGTGGAATAGCTGACAGTGTGTACGTGAGTTGTGGATAAGTGAAGTTTGTAATAGTGCTGAGTGTGTGAGGATGGGGAGAAGAATGCTTAGTGAATTCTGATGCAGTGATTGCAGGACAGTGGGGAAAGACAATGTTGAGAGTCATGTAATGAGTGGTGCTGCTGTAATGAGAAAGTACTTTAGCAGCGTTCTTACCTTGACCACTCTTGTCAGATCATTTTTTTTTCAGCACTGCAGCCATGTTCTTGTGGCAATGCTCGTGGCATTGACATCCTCTGCATTGTCCTCCCACTGGCTCCTCATCAGATGCCTGGAAGGCTTCCTACCCCTGGGGATGAAAGAATGTTCCTTCTCTCCATTGCTTGCACCAAGGCCTCCAGTGCCACACCAGTTTGGCCTCTCCCTCCTTCAGCCATTTTCTCCAGAAATTACAGTACAAGTTTTGCAGCCAGAATGCACCATCTCTTTAAGAGGTACTGGCTACCTTTAAGTAGCGTCCTGGGATGCCAATATCAACCTGAGAGGCATCACGCCAATGAATAGCGCGTATAGCACTGGCTCCATGCACAATTGATTATAATCAACAGGCAGCATGGATTTTAGCAAAAAGGCTATGTTTGCCCACATAATATTCTCTACGTTTCAAAGAAATTAATTGCATGTGAGTAGCTCACTGTGCATTGAGACATGATGAGGTGCAACATAATTTTCTTTTCTTTCTTGGAAGGAGCTATAGGGTAAGTTTTTGTCTTTACCATTTAGCTGTTGAGCATCACCTGGACAAAGCGCAGAGAGGAAAAGCTGGCGAGAAAGGTGACATCCCAATAACGGAACCCAAATGATTTTCCTTCCGTTGAAATTAATAGAAGGAAATCCGGTGGATTTTGTAATTGGTATACTGTGTGCACCACTGGATTTTCCTTTCTGTGCTGGGCTCAAGCAATGCTTTTTGCCCATGTAGTATTGCTGTGAATCAGTGCACAAGAACTTTGCTAAGTACAATAATCTGTAGCGTGAACTATCTCAACAAATCTGATTGAGCAGCAATGTGATCTAAATAGCTTTTCTTTCACTGAGTGTGTGGGACTGTGATTATGAGTAAAGAACAACATAGTAATTTGTTACTGATGCCATGAAATTAGTCAGATGAGACTGATAAGGTGCAGGTTATATTACACAAATGAATTACACTGGTAGCTGGTATTCCGCACAAGTATAATGTAATTTGTAGCACATGTCCTCATTAAATGTTGTTTATACGATAGGTATTATTCAGGTTAAGCCAAAGGCACTGTTCAGTTTTAGCATAAGACTGCTATTCATCCCATTTGTTTTTCAGTTTTAGGTTTATTTCCTTTGGATGGGTTTCATAACACCGAAACGGATGTACAATGTTGCAGTTACAAGTTACATGCAGGATAGAATGAAATAGTTTTTCTTTTAGTGGAAAACTTGTTGCAAGAAATGTGTGTAGTTTTGAAGATGGTTAACCCATTCTATTTGTAATAACTAATGAACCTTACATAAGAAATAGGAGCAGGAGTAGGCCATTCAGCCCCTCGAGCCTGCTCTGCCCTTTAATAAGATCGTGGCTGAACTGATCATGAACTCTGCACCACTTCCCTGCCTGCTCCCCATAACCCTTTATTCCCTTATCGCTCAAAAATCTGTCTATCTCCGCCTTAAATATATTCAATGACACAGCCTCCACAGATCTCTGGGGCAGAGAATTCTATAGATTTACAACCTTCTGAGAGAAGAAATTCCTCCTCATCTCAGTTTTAAATGGGTAGCCCCTTATTCTGTGACTGGGCCCAAGTTTGCCAAGGAGTTGCTCCATTTTTTTTTGGAGCAACTAGATTTTTTTGGAGTATCTTAAAAATCGCGATTCTGCACATTTAATTTGCTCCAGTGTAAGTGAGTTAGTTAGATTTTTTTTTGTTTTGTTTTGTTTTCAAAAGGAGGCGTTACCAGTCATTTATGCCTGTTTTGGCCATTTAAGCAAGTTTAGACAGCTAAAAGTTACTCCAAACTAATTTAGGCCAGCGTATGTGGCCACTTGTAGCTGCACCGAAAAATCTTGCGGTGAGTTAAGAAATCAGTGCAGGTAGCCAGAGATGGGGGGGGAGGAAGGGAAGTGAGAGGACCTTGCAAAGCACTAAACACCTTCACAACAACATTAAAGAAGCATAAGTACATTTAAAGCACGAAACAAAGCACAAAAATAAGCATTCAATAACAAAAAATGGAAGGAAGCTGAGAGGACCTGCACTTAGCTCCAAGACTTACAAAGCACTAAACAACTAGATTAAAAATGGATTGGGAAACTAGCAAATACATTATAGCAAGTCCTGTAAATAAGAGTTTCAACCAAACTATTTTACAGAATTCCTTTTGAAAGCAGATGAAGAGTAAACTTGAATGTAAATCGAACAAGAATTTAGAACCACATAATCAATCAATCAATCAATCAATCAATAAATAAATAGAAGTCCTACCTTCAGCAAAGCTTTACTGCAGAAAAACACTAGCAGCTGGGTACTCTTGCACAGAGTCTATAGCAAGCTCTGCACATTCTGCCACCGATGAGGGAGCCCTTTCGGCCAGGGATAGGGGCGGCGTGCTTCGGGCACATGCAGAGATTCTGGGGGCGAGGAGCTACTGCACATGCGCGCAGACTCTAACGCGCATGTGCAGAGGTTCCGGCATGTTTTCAATGCTGGGACCTAGCTCTACCCCCCACTGCTTGTTCTGCGCCACGCCAAGGCCTACGACATTCCAAGGAGCAGGGAGAATGCCGAGGTAAGTTTTCAGCGCCATTTTCCGTGTACAAAGTCGGCGCATCTCAGAGAGGTGTGCCGTTTTAACCGGAGGGGCAAACTTGGGCACTATGGGCTCAAGTTTCAGCCTGAGTTGCTCCTATTTTTTTGGAGCAACTAGTTTAGAATGGAGCATCTTAGAAATTGCAATTCTCAGCATTTAGTTTGCTCCAGTTCTAATGAGTTAGAATAGTTTCATTTTGGAACAGATTTTTTTTTCAAAAGGGCTCGTGTCCAGCCACTTATGCTTGTTTTGGGGAGCAGAGGGGGAGGTGAGTGGGGGGGAGGGAGGGGGTGGAGGAGGAGGAGCAGAGGAGAGGAGGAGGAGGGAGGGGTGAGGGAGGAGGACAGGGGGAGGAGGGGGAAGGGCTGAATGGGAGAGTGGGGGGGAGAGCTGAACGGGAGGGAGGGGGAGGCTGAATGGGAGGAGGGGGGGGAAGAGCTGAACGGAAGGGAGGGGGGGAGGAGCTGAACGGGAGGGAGGGAGGGGGAGGAGCTGAACGGGAGTGGGGGGAAGAGCTGAACGGGAGGGATGGAGGGGGGGAGCTGAACGGGAGGGATGGAGGGGGGGAGCTGAACGGGAGGGAGGGAGGGGAGGAGCTGAACGGGAGGGGGAGGAGCTGAACGGGAGGGACGGAGGGGGAGGAGCTGAATGGGAGGGAGGGAGGGGGAGGAGCTGAACGGAAGGGACGGAGGGGGAGGAGCTGAATGGGAGGGAGGGGGAGGAGCTGAACGGGAGGGAGGGAGGGGGGGAGGAGCTGAACGGGAGGGAGGGAGGGGGAGGAGCTGAACGGGAGTGGGGGGAAGAGCTGAACGGGAGGGATGGAGGGGGGGGAGCTGAACGGGAGGGAGGGGGGGGAGGAGCTGAACGGGAGGGAGGGAGGGGAGGAGCTGAACGGGAGGGAGGGAGGGGGAGGAGCTGAACGGAAGGGACGGAGGGGGAGGAGCTGAATGGGAGGGAGGGGGAGGAGCTGAACGGGAGGGAGGGAGGGGGGGGGAGCTGGACGAGAGGGAGGGAGGGAGGGAGGGGGGGAGGGGGGTGGAGCTGAACGGGAGGGAGGGAGGGGGAGGAACTGAACGGGAGGGGAGCTGAACGGGAGGGAGGGAGGGGGGAGCTGAACGGGAGGGAGGGGGGTGGGGAGCTGAACGGGAGGGAAGCCCGAGTCCTGATCTTCAATGCCCGGTGAGCCTATTCGGCCAGGGCTAGCGACGGTGTTCTTCGGGCCCCTCCCATGCAGCCTGCACAGATTCGGGCTGCGAGGAGCTACTGCATATGCGCGCACACTCTAGCGCGCATGTGCAGAGGTCCCGGCACTGTTTTCAGCGCCGGGACCTGGCTCCGCCCCCGACCCCTTGCGCTGCGTCACGTCGAGGTCAAAGACGTCCTGAGGAGCTCGCAGAATCACAAGGGAAGTTTTCGCCGCCCTTTTCATTCCAGAAAGTCGGCGCACCTTATGGAGATACGCTGCTTTTACAGAGGGCGGAAACTTGGGCCCAAAGTCCCCTCGTTTTAGTTTCCTCTGAGTGGAAATATCCTCTCTGCATCCATCTTGTCGAGCTCCCTCATTATCTTACATGTTTCGATTAAGACCACCTCTCATTCTTCTGAACTCCAATGAGTATAGGCCCAACCTACTCAACCTATCTTCATACGTCAACCCCCTCATCTCCAGAATCTTCCTTCATTTTACTTCAATTTACTTTGATCTTAATCTGGCACTTAATTTGGGATAAACCTTGTTTCAACAGCTGAACCAGGTCCTGATGCTGAACCAGGCAATATTGGTATGTGAATAATTCAAATTGCTAATTAGTTCTTTTTAATAATGTAATTTTTCAGCACATTAAGAAGAATACCATTGCGAGCTTTCCTGTCGATGGGCCACTTCCAAGGAAGAAAACGAACAAGTTCAGCAGCAATGTGAGTGCTAACAAATAATTTTTAAAAAGTAAAATCAGAATTGAAATAAAAGGGTTAATTGAAAATAGAACAGCAGTTAATCAGAATTAGGCTATTTAGTCCAGATGAAATTGGCATTAAATTACTACAAATGTTTATTTACAATCTATATGGTTGTGTGTATATATATTTGTAAAAATGTGGGTCTGCAAGTGAATTGGCTACTGTGTAAAGGCAATAGTATTTCTACTGCAAATCGATAACCTTGATACCTTCCAGTACTTTAGACTTAAAATTGTATATGTTTGACATGCATGACTTTGCTACTTAAAGTGTGGTAGGATTTATAAACTATGGGATATAAGATTTTTGTTTTGCCTATGGGACTACAATTCTAGAAGTAATAAATAAAATAATTTTTTTTTGTTAATTTGTCCAAGCTATATTCAAGATTAAGAATGGTGCTAGTATGGCCTAACTTCTAGTTTGTAAATTACCATTATATTTTACTAGTTGTGATTGCCAGCCACTGAAGCAATGCTATTTAGTGCTGTTCAGTTTTGGCAGCCATGTTATTCTAGCCAAGCACATTGAGCATTTTGATTTAGATAAGGAATAGGAGCAGGAGTATGCCATTTGGCCCCCCGCGCTTCTCCGTCATTTAATAAGATCATGGCTGATCCGATCTTGGGCTCAGCTCCACTTCCCTGCCCGCTCCCCATAACCCTTCACTCCCTTATCGCTCAAAAACCTGTCTATCTCCGCCTTAAATATATTCAATGACCCAGCCTCCACAGCTCTCTGGGGCAGAGAATTCCACAGATTTACAACCCTCAGAGAAGAAGTTCCTCCTCATCTCAGTTTTAAATGGGCGACCCCTTATTCTAAACTATGTCCCCTAGTTCTAGATTCCCCCACGAGGGGAAACATACTCTCTGCATCCACCTTGTCGAGCCCCCTCAGTATTTTATATGTTTCAATAAGATCACCTCTCATTCTTCTGAACTCCAATGAGTATAGGCCCAACCTACTCAACCTTTCTTCATAAATCAACCCCTTCATCTCAGGAATCAACCTAGTGAACTTTCTCTGAACTGCCTCCAATGCAAGTATATTCCTCCTTAAATAAGGACACCAAAAATGTACTCCATACTCTAGGTGTGGCCTCACCAATACCCTGTACAGTTGTAGCAGGACTTCTCTGCTTTTATACTCCATCCCTTTGCAATAAAGGCCATGAGTCCATTTGCCTTCCTGATCACTTGCTGTACCTGCATACTAACTTCTTGTGTTTCATGCACAAGGACCCCCAGGTCCCTCTGTACTGCAGCATTTTGTAATTTCTCTCCATTTAACTAATAATTTGCTTTTTTATTTTTCCTGCGAAAGTGGATAACCTCACACTTTCCCACATTATACTCCATCTGCCAAATTTTTGCCCACTCACTTAGTCTGTACAGCTCCATTTGCAGATTTTTTGTGTCCTCCTCACAACTTGCTTCCCCACCCATCTTTGTATCATCAGCAAACTTGGCTACATTACACTCGGTCTCTTTATCCAAGTCATTAATATAAATTGTAAATAGTTGAGGCCCCAGTACCAATCCCTGTGGCACCCCACTAGTTACCGTTTGCCAATCGGAAAATGATCCATTTATCCGACTTCAGTTCTCTGTTGGTTAGCCAATTCTCTGTCAATGCTAATATATTACCCCCAACTCCATGAACTTTTATCTTGTGCCATTTCCCTATTTTCCATTATTAATTCCCCAGTCTCATCCTCTTAGGGACCAACGTTTACTTTAGCTATTCTCTTCCTTTTTATATATCTGTAGAAACTCTTAACTGTTTTTATATTTCTTGCTAATTTACTTTCATAATCTATCTTCCCTCTCTACTATTTTTTTCGTCGCTCTTTGCTGGTTTTTAAAAGTTTCCCAATCCTCTGGCCTCCCACTAGTCTTGGCCACATTGTATACAATTGTTTTCAATATGATTCCATCCTTTACTTCCTCAGTTAGCCATAGATGGTTCTCCTCTCTCTTACAGTCTTGCCTTCTCACTGGAATATATTTTTATTGAGAGTTATGAAATATCTCCTCAAATATCCGTCTTACACTTTAATCGATTTTCCCAGTCCACTTTAGCCAACTCTGCATTCATACCTTTGTAATCTCCTTTATTTAAGATCAAGACACTGGTTTGAGATCCAACCTCCAACTGATTCTATATATTGACCTTCTGAGCCAATATCATTTCTCACTACTGCACTGATCTCATCCTTTATTAACAGAGCTACCCCACCTCCTTTTCCTTTCTGTCTGTCCTTCCGAATTGTCAAATACCTCTGAATATTCAGTTCCCAGCCTTGGTCACCTTGCAACCACGTCTCTGTAATGGCTATCAGATCATACCCATTTATTTCCAATTGTGCCGTCAGCTCATCTATCTTGTTATGAATGCTGCGTGCATTCAGATAAAGAGCTTTTAAATTTGTTTTTTTACCATTTTTCGCTGCTTTGACCCCACTTTCTGATACACTCTTATGTTTATACATTCTGTCCCTTCCTGTCACGCTCTGGTTATCATTTCCCCCACTGCTACCCCACTCTGTTGCCTTCTCCTTGCCATTTGACTTTTTGAATTTCCTCTCACCTGAACCCTCCCCCCCCACCACTGTTCCCCCTCCCCCCACTATTTAGTTTAAAGCCCTCTCTACAGCCCTAGTTATTCGATTCGCCAGGACCCTAGTCCCAGCATGGTTCATGTGAAGCCCATCCCAACGGAACAGTTCCCTCTTACCTCAGTACTGGTACCAGTACCCCATAAATCGACACCCATTTCTCCCACACCAGTCTTTGAGCCACGTGTTCATCTCTATGATCTTATTTACCCTATGCAAATTTTTTCGTGGCTCGGGTAGTAATCCAGAGATTACTACCTTTGTGGTTCTGCTTTTTAATTTAGCCCCTAGCTGCTCATAATCCCTCAGCAGAACCTCTTTCTTTGTTCTACCTATATCATTGGTACCCACGTGGACCACGACAACTGGATCTTCCCCCTCCCACTCCAATTTCCTCTCCAGCACATTGGAGATGTTCTTAACCCTGGCACCAGGCAGGCAACACAGCCTTCGGAACTCACGCTCCTGGCTGCAGAGAACCGTATCTATCCCCCTAATACTGTCCCCTACCACTGCAACATTCCTTTTTACTCCCCCCACTTGAATGGCCCCCTGTACCACGGTACTGTGGTCAAAATCTCGTACCTGTTGGACAAGAGCAAGGGCTGAGGCATCTCCATCACTACCTCCTGGGTCCCTATACCTGCCTCGCTCGTAGTCACACCCTCCTATCCCTGACCACGGACCAAATTTGAATTAATTAATCTAAGGGGTGTGTCTGCCTCCTGGAACACAGCGTCCAGGTAACTCTCCCCCCTCCCTGATATGTCGCAGTGTCTGCAGCTCGGACTCCAGCTCATCACCACGGAGCCCAAGTTCCTCGAGCTGCAGACACTTGCTACAGATGTGGTCGCCGTGGACCTCAATGAGGTCAACCAGCTCCCACTTCTTCCCAGATTCAAAACATCATCTTTAACAATAGCACATATGTGCAAATCCCCTGGGAGGACAGACGCACAAACATTAGCGTCCTCGTCCAGGCCAACATCCCCAGCATTGAAGCACTGACCACACTTGATCAGTTCCGCTGGGCAGGTCACATAGTTCGCATGACAGACACGAGACTCCCAAAGCAAGTGCTCTACTCTGAACTCGTCCACGGCAAACGAGCCAATGGCGGGCAGAGGAAACGTTACAAGGACATTTTCAAAGCCTCCCTGATAAAGTGCGACATCCCCACTGACACCTGGGAGTCCCTGGCCATAGACCGCCCTAAGTGGAGGAAGTGCATTCGGGAGGGTACTGAGCTCCTCGCGTATCATTGCCGAGAGCATGCAGAAATCAAGCGCAGGCAGCGGAAGGAGCGTGCGGCAAGCCAGACTCCCCGCCCACCCTTTCCCTCAACGACTATCAGTCCCACCTGTGACAGAGACTGTGGTTCTCCTATTGGACTGTACAGCCACCTAAGAATTCATGCTAAGAGTGGAAGCAAGTCTTCCTCGATTCCGAGGGACTGCCTATGATGATGATGTGCACTGTGGTGAGTTTCAGAGGAAGGCAGGGCAACTAATATAATCGGGATGGCACATGTTATACCTAATTAGTGAAACCCGTGTTGACCCAGTAAACTAAGTTTACACCAGGTTAAATATCAGCAATACTGATCAATGGGACGTGATATGATGGTGGGTTATAGATGTCAGCCTTAGTTCAGTGGTTACATTTTTACTTCTGAATCAGAAGGTTGTGGGTTCAAACACCACTCCATAAACTTGAGCACATAATCTAAGCTGGTACTTCAGTGCAGTACTGAGAGAGTACTGCAATGTCAAAAGTGTTCTTTCGGACAATTCATTAAACTGATGGCCCGTTTTCCTTCTTGAGGGTGTAAAAGATCTGATGGCACTATTCAGCGAAGAGCATGGGAGTTGTCCCAGTGTCCTAGCCAACATATATTCCTCAATTAACACCGTGAAAAACCAATATCTGCTCATTATCTCATTACTGTTTTTGGGTCCTTGCTGTGTGCAAATTGGCTGTTGCGTTTCCCTACATTACAACAGTGACTACACTTCAAATGTACTTAATTGGCAGTAAAGCGCTTTGGAACATCCTTGGATCATGAAATGCACTATATAAATATAAGTTCTTTCACTTATGCTATGGCTAAAGCCATTACATAGTCAAAGTCTGTGGCACACTCTTGATTTTCGATCTGTTCCTATGCTTCCAATGCTGCTTTGAACCAGGGTAGTTCAAATGTGACACAATGAACTAATGTCATCTGCTGCAGCTTGGAATGCCCCCAAGGCATAAAAATGTTGGGCCAGAGTCACTTTCAGAGCCACAGGCTTTCTAGCCTCTATTCACTGTGTCCCTGTGGCATCAAGACTATGATTAGAAATGTAGAACATTGAAGATGATGAACATAAACTGCAGCATACCACTCTGGTGCAATATGTCAGTGCATCACTTTCTTTAGTTCTTAATTGAAGATGCCGGGGAAAAAAAATGTGTTAAATTGTCAAACTTGTTTGACTTGTTAAATTGAAAATATTTAATTCTGCTTCCATCACAAAAATGGTGCAACCTAATGTGTGCACACGTAAAATAAAAATTAAACAGGAATATCAAAGAGTGACTAAGTGGAATAGACTTCAAAAAATTAATTGAGAGGGTAGTGATAAAATGTATAATTAGGAGTTGCCAGAATAGATAGTAATCAAAGTAGGCTTGGATGACAGGAAAGGTAATAAAAACTATTAAAGATAAAGAAAAGGCATTCTGATTTTAAAGGTCATGTGAGAAAGGAAAATGCAGGATCAGTACAAGGAAAACTGAAATCCTGGGAAAGAACAACTGTGTGATCACTCGCAGCTGTAAAGGAAAGCCTTGATCCCTGTTGAGTCGCCTAGAGATTGGGTTACGGAATGTAGGTACAATGGGTTGCCTTAAATTAAAAGAATGTGGCAGCTCCCAGCGAAGAAAGAATTCACTTGCATGATAGTGTGCTGCTGGTCGAAAGTGAGTTGTACAGATGTTCTCAAAGACCCCATTGAAGTTGAAGTGAAATTATGCTACAGTTCTACTTGCAGCACAAGGCATAACTATAACAACACAAAAGCAAAATACTGCGGATGCTGGAATCTGGAATACAAACAGAAATGCTGGAAATCTCAGCGGGTCAGGCAGCATCTGTGGAGAAAAAAAGAGAGTTAATGTTTCAGGTCGATGACTCTTCATCAGAACTGCCGAATGTTCAAAAAGAAAGGGAGGGAGGAAGAAAGAACAAAAGGGAAGGTCTGTGATAGGGTGGAAGGCAGGTGAGATTAGAGAGACAAAAGGGATGATGGGCCAAATTGAAATGGTAATGACAGGTTAGCAAAAGGTTAGTCCAGATTGGGTGTGAATGGCGGAATAATGACCAGCTGCCATTGGAGACAAAGAAAATAAGAGAAAAAAAATTCCCATCAAATCCTTGGAGTGGGGAGGGGGTGGGAAGGGGGGAGAGAAAGGGAGCCAAAAATGCACAGGGGTTATCTGAAATTGTTGAACTGGATGTTGAGTCCAGAAGGCCGCAAAGTGCCTAAACGAAAGAAGAGGTGCTGTTCCTTGAGCTTGTGTTGAGCTTCATTAGGAAAGTGTAGGAGGCCGAGGACGGAGAGGTCAGAGTGGGAATGGAGCGGGGAATTAAAGCCACAGGTGACCGGAAGCTCGGCCACACTTACGGACTGAACGGAGGTGTTCCGCAAAGCCGTCACCCATTCTGTGTTTGGTCTCCCCAATGTAGAGGAGACCACATCGTGAGCAGCGACTACAGAATACTAAATTGAAAGAAGTACAAGTAAATCCCTGTTTCACCTGGAAGAAGTATTTGTCGCCTGGATGGTGGGAAGGGAGGAGGTAAAAGGACAGGTGTTGCATCTCCTGCACTTACACAGGAAGGTGCTGTGGGAAGGGGAGGGGGTGCTGGGGGTGGCTGCGGAATGGACCAGGGTGTCGCGGAGGGAGCAGTCCCTTTGGAATTCGGGGAGGGGAGGGGAGGGGAAGATGTGATTGGTGCTGGGATCGCGCTGGAGGTGGTGGAAACGGTGGAGGATGATCCGTTGAACGTTGAGGCTGATGGGGTGAAAGGTGAGGGCAAGGGAAACCTTGTGGTTCTGAGCGGGCGGGGAAGGGGTGAGAGCAATGTGCAGGAAATAGAATGAACACGGTCAAGGACCATGTTAACTACGGCAGAAGGGAATCCTCGGTTGTGGAAAAAGGAAGACATGTCAGAGGTACTAGTGTGAAAGGTGGCATAACTATGTGACATTGTCTTTTAGAAGGTGAACCCTCGGCAAGCCCCCATCCTTAGTTCAGGACGGATGGGAGGACCTCCCGTGATACTGGTTTCTGGATGTCATGCAGTGCAGCCTCCCTGGTCTCCCTCCACTTTTTTTTAACACATTCTTCGACTTCCTCCTAAAGTTTACTGCTATCCTCCTCATTGTTTACTACATTTCCAAGTTTTGTGTCCTCTGCAAACTTTGAGATTATGCCCCTATACCCGGCCAGGTTATCATATATCAAAAGAGCAGTGGTCCTAATACTGACCCCTGGGGAACACCTCTGTATCCTTGCTACCAGTCTGAAAGTCAACAGTTCTCCTCTACTTTCTGCTTTCAGTCTCTTAGCCAATTCTATATCGATGCTGTCACTGCCCCACTTATCCCATGGATTTCCCATGGTTGAGCTCTCAACCTTCCACAATGACGAATGGTTAACCCATCTCTACCTGCCTGGATATGAATCTAACCCACACTATTTTTATTAGAGATTTCTCCCTCTCGGATATTTCCTCTGTGGAAGAGTTGCGGAAGTAGCAGCAAATCTGGAAGCCTTCCCAGACAATATGTAAGGAACAGGAACATCAGTGAGTTGGTTAGATTAATAAGAGAAAAGTCAAGCAGTAGTTATTGCTTGGGAAAGTTTTTGGGGGGAACTAGTGGGATCTGCTTAAAATATCAATGTGCTATAACCCAAAAGGATATGTGAAAAATAAGATCTTAAGAAACTGCGACACTCGACCATCCAGCTACTGCAAAGTCTGGTTCAACCTCAGCCTTGTTCTTGTGGCAATGCTGTGGCATTGACATCCTCTGCATCTGGATACCCAATTAGTCACGTCTGGCTAGTGGCTAACATATTGGACAGTACTGCTATGGATGCAAAGATCTGTCCTGGTGCTCTCCTCAACCACCTTCTGCGCAATCAGGGATGGACAATAAACGTTAGCCTTGTCAGCGACGCCCACATCCCGTGACTGAACAAGCTAAGGCAGTTGTTCTCCGTCGTTGTGTTGCCCAGCTGGAGCTGGCTGACCTCCTTGGCACAACTTATTTAACCTTGTACCACCACAACCATTAAATATGGTATTTGAAGGAATTTAAAAATGATCATACTTTAAGAAATTCTTTTTTAAAATTGCCACCTAACTTTTTTGGAAAAATTTGTTTTGATTACAGTTTCATAAATATGGAAAAAGTGTCAAACAAACAGCACTGCTTTAAAAAGGTACTGTAAGCATTTCAACAACAAAACTGGCAGTTTAAGAACTCCTTTGTCCATAGGACTTCCTTTGTTTTCATTCCAAATGGGCACTCAAGAAAAAAAAAAGTGACCCAGCATGAATCCTGACAAATAATGCTCGGTGTTTATTGAAATATTTGTACATCATATCTGAGGATTTACACAAAATAGGTGCAAGCACTTCAGCATATTAAATGCTGAATTTCAGCCTAGAAAGAGATTGGCACAGGGCCTGCTCTCCCAATTCAGCTGCACACTAGCTGCACACCTCCTCTCCTGGCACACAGGAACACTGAATCAGCTTCATTGTTTTTTGAGAAAAAGGGGATTTGTACTAAATGGTTAATTTAAGTTTAGCTCCAGACCAAAACAAAGTATTCTATAGAGCGGTGGAATGGGACTAGCCAAAGTGCTCATGCAGAGACCTGGCATGGACTCGACAGACCGAATGGCCTCCTCCTGTGCTGTAACCATTCTAAGTGGCTCAATGGCCTGTCTTAGGGTTTTATACAATGCAACAGTATGAGATTATGTGGAATTACCCATCTGAAATATCCTGATTACATTTCATATCCATCAGCACAATATTTCCTCATTCAAGGATGTACTTTTAATGTGTATGGTGAATCCAGATTATTTGAAGAATGAAATTCCTGCCAGGTAGATAATCTATCTTACGGCAACATGCAGCACTATTTCTTCATTTTTTTTCTGTCAGGTTTGCATTTATTGGCTTTTGTTTTCATTTTTGGAAGCAATTTTTGCCATCAAGCTTTTCTAAATATGTTAAATTAGGTGCAGAGAGATTTCCCTGTACTCTGCCCAACAATATGACTTAACCCCAACCACAGAAGGTCATCCCCATAGTGTGCCAGAGTGATATTTTCACATCACACCAGTCATCCTAAGGCTGCTGATTTAATGCCAAATTATAGACAATTTTGTGTTATGGACTCACATCAACTAGGAACTGTTACTTACCATGAACACGGCTTTTTCACAACCATGAATGTTACATGGTTTTAATTGCTTGCAGTTTCACAATGGCAAACATTTGGGTAAGTATACACATGGGGTTGATAAATTAAAAGCCATTGCAGAATACGTGAAATAGCAGAATCGGATGAAATTAGATTTGGTCACAGCCAGGGCCCATAGGGTTGACTTGATTATTAATGCAGCACCACGTCATATCTACAATTGATCATTTGTTGTGAAATATATTCTGTAAAAAATAAAAGTCGTGTTAGAATATAGGTTCATATATTCTTCAAAATGACAGAAAATGAAGCTCCATTCTACAGATTATAAAATATTTTGATATTGTATCTTTTTATTTTAATCATAGTTAGACCTAGCTATTGGGATATTTAAATTGAAAGTTATAGCAGCTGTTTCTGATATTTCTCCTGTCCATTGTTGTCACATGAGGTTCTGATGGCGAGTGAATACATAAATCCCATCTGAATTTGAGATTGAAGTATGAACGAGATCAACCTGCCCCTGTTTATGTTGTTGTGTATAAACAGTTCTTCATCAGGCTCACACAATGGGCCAGGTACCTCAGGCATGTGAAATATTAATATTTTTAAGGTTGCCACTGTGGCCCTATAAACTATTTATAATGCCAATCAACTGTTAGAAGATTCACATAGATGTTACCTGCAAGATGTAATTGATTAAACAATAATTTACCTTCCTGTTGAGAAAAAATCTGAGGCTGCTTTAAAACTTGTTGCCTAGTGATCTTTTATTCTGATGTAATAAGCTACAGCTTGCCACCATGTCTTGAGTTCACTCTGTTCAACTGTATTTTGATATGACTACAGGTATAACAGGAGTATAGAGGAGTGTACTTTCAAAAAAAGCTCATCAGAGATCAGTTTAAAGGACTCTGAGAATTAAATGCACTTCATATTCTAATTTTAGAAGACAGTTTAGACCGTTTAGATCATCAGAGAAAGTTAAGTGCTGCATTGCTATTTGGAACTGCTGATTTACCTTGTTCTATTTATAAACTTGATTAGTAGTTTTAGCCTTAAATAATATTGTCTGTTCCATCTATTGGTGAGGTCAGGACTGTACAGATATACTATTTCTGATACCCCAGCATTTCACGAGTGGATTATTAACCCTGAGACATGCTATTCGCAGTCATTTCATACATCAGGATAAGTTGCAGTTCACAAGCATCTGCCTTTTGCAATGAACATGAATAAAGAGCATTTGGAGAAGGGCCTGAATTGTAACACTATAGGACCTAGGAAAACTTATAGGATTGCAGTTTCTCAACTTGAACAGTAGTGTACAGCTGCAAAAATTTATAATTAAAAAAAAAATCACATACACATTATCACAGTTCGAAAAATCAATTGGCAGACCTCCAGTGGCATTGCCCCAAGTAAATTGGAGCATATTCTCTATCTCTTACTTAGATGTCATCTTTGTGTTACTGCTTCTCTCTCCTCTTTCTCGCTGGCTTCCTCTCTCCTTTCGGGTGAAAATCGGTGTATAACATGCTTTGGCATGGCAGGAAATGGAGCTGCCAAGGGGCATGGGCTGTATTTTCTGGTGGTGGCTGAGGGGACACATCTTCAACTAGATATCCAGTCAGGGCTATGGGGAAAGAAACCCAGGTGGAGCGATTGATCCAGCCACGGGCATGGGATTGCTTTTAGTGGAGGGCGGGGGGTGTTGAAAGGGATGCAAATGACATCTGGTTCGCAGATACTGGGAGGATCCAGCCAGGGCCACGGATAGGATTTGGGTTGTGTGTGTGTGTGGGGGTGCGGGGGGGGCAGGGGGGTGGAGACTCTGAGGAGGAATACAAGATGCCAACAGAAAAGCAACTCAAAGGGGGACACTGCCAGGCTTGACGTCTGCTCCCACATCCCCATCACAACCCATTGCTTCCCCTTCTGACCACCTCCTCACAAACCTGTGCTGTTTCTTTACAGTCTCTAATCTTAGCATTTCAAATTGTTCTTTGTTCTTTTCCTCTACAGCCAGATATACTTTTTCTAGTTCATGATCCATCTCTTTCATAACTGCAATATGGAATTTTAAATACTGCTGTTTGCTTCAGGTAATTTTTTCAGATTTAAAAGTTGGAACACTTTTGGTCTAAACTGCCATGATTCTCCAATTCAAGCTTGTTCCAGATGTTTTTTCCTTATGTGTTATAGGTAAGTCCTCACTCCCTATGGAATTATTCTGGGATACCAGGACACAAGATAAACAAAGGGTACTTTTAGCATCATGGTATCCTCACGGGAAAAGTTCAGGACTTCATTGACCTCCTGATCTCTCCAAAAGATGGAAAATACCACACAAATCGACCTTAGGCTGAAAACCAAGTTTATTAAGAAATAATATTAATAGTAACGCCATTAAAATATCAGATTTTAGCTGGTATATAATAGTTCATGTCAGTCAGTGTCAATTTCAAAACAATAAACATCAATTATTCTTTCACAGTTGTCTGTCGTACTGTAAACAACTTGGACCGTACATCTTTATGAAAAGCTGTTACGTGAGAAATGAACTGGACAATTTCTTCGTTAGCCTTTGCATGTATAGCACTATAGCCAAAAGGAAACTGAAGAACATAAGACACCTGTCACAATTGTATGATTTTCTTTATTTTGATGCAGGCTGGTAATAAAACAGATTAAATAAATAAATATCACTTATAATTAAAGCTGACCCACTGGAAAATATTTCTTGCAGTGACAGCCAATCAGATTTGACAGGTATCAGGACATTCTCCCAGATACCAGGGAAGAAATTCATACACTGTGAAAACACAGCCAAACTGCAAGCATTTGCTTGCAGGACCTGCTTATTAGATTATTGCGGACTAGAAATGGGACAAAAAGGGATATCCTCGTAATTGCCCGAACCACTTCTAACACTTGTGTGGACTCTGTCTCCCAACACTTGTTAAGCAATCCACATAAACAGAAGTCAGACAAGCTCCCACTTGTTAAGCAATCTACTTAAATAAAAATCAGATAACTCTTTATATTAGTATCTACATGTTGGTCAGTGATGTGGATTTGTTCAAGACAATTTTGAATAGCAAGCTACAGAGAGTATAATTTTCCATAAGGAATAGCTGGAAATCCATTTTAGGATTTAGAATCCAAAACAAGAAGTGTTGGAATAAAAACATGTGACGATTCTTGTGAGCTGAAACTAGATAGCCCCCTGATCTGTCATACTTAATGTGGAACCTTTTACCATTCAGAGAACCTTGGATGTTTACAGTACAACTTATTATGTTTGTGCTGATGTTTTGCTAGATCAATCCAAAAACGAGTCTCACTGCTGTGTTCCATATTCCTGAATTACCGTGTTTCAAATGTTTATACAATTCTTCTTTAAAAAGTTTGTTTTAATCTGTATAGATTGTGTACAAAAAGAAAAAGTTTTTTGAGTTAAGATTTTTGAATTCTAAATTGGTTGCAGTTGTAAAGTGATAATTACTACACTAAACTAATTGGGCACGTGAATTATTCTGATTTAATTTCTGCCTCAACCACTCCTTGGGCCCAAGTTTCGGGCCGCGCCTAAAACGGCGCAGCCCCGTCCTGGACGCCCGTTTATCGCGCCACAAAGTGCGCCTAAAAAAAACTTACTGATTCTCCGGCTCCCTGTAGGTCCTCTGGAGCTGGGCGCGGCACAGCACGAGCTGTGGGGGGCGGAGCCAGGTCCCTGCGCTGAAAACAGTGTCGGGACCTCTGCACATGCGCGCTACAGTGGGTGCGCATGTTCAGTAGCTCCAGGCGGCCAAAATTGTGTGGGAGGGGCCCAAAGCACGCAGCCCCTAGCCCTGGCCCAATGGCCTCACTGGGGCTGCGTGGATAAGGCTGCCTCCCACACCCAGCTCCTGCTTCCTCCCGACCCGACCCGACTCCCGCTTCCCCCCCACACCCCCAGACCGAACCCGACCCAACGCCCACCTACCTGTAAATCTGGTGCTGGGGACGGGCCCATTCAGCCTCCCTCCCCCTTCCCCCCCCCCTTCTCCTTCCCCTTTCTCCCCCACTCTCCTTCCCCCTTTCCTCCTTCCCCCCTTTCCTCCTTTTCCCCACCTTCTCCTCCCCCCTTCTCCTTCCCCCCCTTCTCCTTCCCCCCCCTTCTCCTTCCCCCCCTTCTCCTCCCCCCCTTCTCTTTCCCCTTCTCCCCCCTTCTCTTCCCCTTCTCCCCCCTTCTCTTTCCCCTTCTCCCCCCTTCTCTTTCCCCTTCTCCCCCCTTCTCTTTCCCCTTCTCCCCCCTTCTCTTTCCCCTTCTCCCCCCTTCTCTTTCCCCTTCTCCTCTCCCCCCATCTCCTCTCCCCCATCTCCTCCTACCCCCCTTCCCCTCCTCCCCCCTCCCTCCTCCCCCCTTCTCCTCCCCTCCTCCTCCTCCTCTCCTCCCCTTCCCCTTCTCCTCCTCCCCCCCTTTCCCCTTCCCCTCCCCCTTCTCCTCCCCCTCACCTTCTCCTCCTCCTCTCCTCCCCTTCCCCTTCTCCTCCTCCCCCCCTTTCCCCTTCCCCTCCCCCTTCTCCTCCCCCTCACCTTCTCCTCCTCCCCCCTCCCCTTCCCCTTCTCCTCCCTCCCCTTCCCCTTCTCCTCCCTCCCCTTCCCCTTCTCCTCCTCCCCCCTCCCCTTTCCCCTTCTCCTCCTCCCCCTTTCCCCTTCTCCTCCTCCCCCCTTTCCCCTTCTTCTCCTCCCCCCCTTCTCCTCTCCCCCTTCTCTCCGATCCCTCCCCCCTTCCCGCCTTCCTGCCCTCTGCCTCCCTCCCCTCCCCCTGCTTCCCTCCCCCTCCCCCTGCCCCCCTCCTCCCCCTCCCCTCGCTGTCAGAAACACAGACACTGACAGACAGAGAGTGAGAGACACACACACAGACAGATAGAGAGATAGAGACACTGGGGGTAGGAGGGGGGGGCATCCCAGCACGCTGTTGGAGGGCTCCCGGTGCTGCAGTCGGTAAGTAGAAAATCTTTTATTTATATATTTTTTTTTTAATTATTTCTTATTAATTTTTTTTGATTGATTTATTGGTTGATTTATTGATGTTTTTATCAATTATTATTGATGATGACTCTTTATTTGTAAAACTGAAGTGTTTAATGTTTGTAAACTTCCCTTTAAACCCCCCCCCCCCCCCCATTCCCTACGCCTGATTTTCTAAAGTGTAGACAAGGTTTTTTCGAGCGTACAAAAATCTTCACTTACTCCATTCTAAGTTAGTTTGGAGTAAGTTTTCATTGCCGAAACTTTGAAAACAGGCGTAAGTGGCCGGACACGCCCCCTTTTGAAAAAAAAATTCTGTTCCAAAGTGAAACTGTTCCAACTGACTAGAACTGGAGCAAACTAAATGCCGAGAATTTGAATTTCTAAGATACTCCGTTCTACACCAGTTGCTCCAAAAAATCAGGAGCAACTCGGGCCGAAACTTGGGCCCCTTGTGACAAAGCATTTAATGTTTCAACAATCCTTGGAGTAAATAATTTCTCTTAACCTCTATCCTCCCTCTCAATAATTTTAAATTAATGACCCTCATCAATGACTCCCCGACCACAACAAACAGTCTTTGCTTTTGAAATAGTGGGCCCAAGTTTGCCCAGGAGTTGCTCCTATTTTTTTGGAGCAACTAGATTTTTTTGGAGTATCTTAAATATCGCAATTCTGCCCATTTAATTTGTTCCATTCTAAGTGAGTTAGTTAGGTTTTTTTTTTAAGTTTAGTTTTTTTTACAAAAGGGGGCGTTACCAGCCACTTATGCCTGTTTTGGCCATTTAAGCCAGTTTAGACAGCTAATAGTTGCTCCAAACTAACTTAGGCCAGAGTATGTGGCTACTTGTGTCCACACAGAAAAAGCTTGCGGTGAGCTAAGAAATCAGCGCAGGTAACCAGAGATATGGCGGGCGGGCAGGGGGCGGGGGGGAAGTGAGAGGACCTTGCAAAGCACTAAACACCTTCGCAACAACATTAAAGAAGCACAAATACATTTAAAGCATCAAGCACTGAACAAAGCACACAAATAATCATTCAATAACAAATAAAAAATACAAGGAAGCTGAGAGGCCCTGCACCTAGCTCCAAGACTCACAAAGCACTAAACAACTAGATAACAAATGGATTGGGAAACTAGCAAATACATTATAGCAAGTCCTGTAAATAAAAGTTTCAGCCAAACTATTTTACAGAATTCCTTTTGCAAGCAGATGAAGAGTAAACTTGAATGTAAATCAAACAAGAATTTAGGACATCAATCAATCAATAAATAAATAAAAAATAGAAGTCCTACCTTCAGCAAAGCTTTACTGCAGAAAAACACTAGCAGCTGGGTAGTGTTGCACAGAGTCTATACTGTCTCCTGCCCAGCTGCCGGCTGAATGGACAGCCCGGCTGGTGGGTGGGAGAGACTACCAGAGGCAGGAGACTGCAGCCTGGGACCCTTTGGGTTTGGTCCCCAGTACTGGGAAAGGAGCATCAGCCCTGATTGGTGATCAGAAATGCTGGGGGATGCCGTTGATTGGGAGACCCGGTGGGGGGAGCTACCAGTTGGACAGGGAGGTCTGTGAGCGGGCTGGGTGGGGTGTGGGGGCAGGGTCCCTGACCATGCCGGGTTCTTTCACCGATTTTGGCCTCCGACGCAGCTCCCCTGGCTGTCAGGCGGGTAGGCCTGCAGCTCCTGGCGTCCGCTAGCGGGAGGGGAGCTGACATCGGGAAGGGTAGGGGGAGGCGGCTGATCACGGGTGGTTTACAGGTAAGGCGGCCATAGAAGGCCCCCCGCCAGTCTCTGCCCTACTCCACTCCAGCACCATGGTTGTCGCTGGCATCTTCCTATTCGCTAATACAAGACAATCACCTAATCTTAACAACATGCCTCTGCCTGGGGGCCTTAACTACCCTATTTACTGCCACATGTGCACTCACCCAAAACGACATTAAAAAAATCATTGCCTTCTCAACATCAAGCCAACTGGGTCTGATAATAGTTACAATCGGACTAAATCAGCCCCAACTTGCGTTTCTTCATATTTGCACCCCTCACTTTCTTTAAGGCAATACTTTTTCTTTGCTCGGGCTCAATTATCCACAGCTTAAGTGACAAACAAGACATTCAAAAAATGAGTGGATTACATAAACTCCCGCCATTTACCTCATCCTCTTTAACCATTGGAAGCCTGGCCCTTACAGGCATGCCTTTCCTGCCTGGATTTTTTTCAAAAGACACCATTATTAAATCTATAAACACTTCCCATTTAAACGCCTGAGCCCCATTCTTAACCCTTATTGCAACCTTGTGGCTGGATAAGGCAGCAGGCTGCCGATGAGGGAGCCCATTCGGCCAGGGCTAGGGGCGGTGTGCTTCGGGCCCCTCCCACACAGCCTGCAGAGATTGTGGGGGCGAGGAGATACTCCACATGCGTGCACACTCTAGCGCGCATGTACAGAGGTCCCGGCGCCAGGACCTGGCTCCGCCCCCCACACTAGATGTGGTGCACTACGCCAAGGCTGATGATGTCCTGAGGAGCGAGGAGAATACCTTGGTAAGTTTTAAGCGCAATTTTTCTTCTACAAAGTCGCCGTACCTCATCGAGGTGCGCCATTCTAAGTGGGGGGGGGGCAAACTTGGCCCCAATGTTTCTTTGTTCAGCTTATCATAGCCCTTCATAATGTTAAAAAGCTTTATTCTAGTCGAAATTGTCCCAGTATCTCAAGTCTTTCCTCAACTAGTTTTTGCACCCTGCCGTCATCCTGGTAAATCTAAATAGTGCGTTCTCTTTGACCCCAATGACCTATAATGGCCTGGATGTTGTGGTCAGCGGCAAAGGGATGGTGTTCACCGCTGACATCGAAAAAAAGTGCCCACAAAGATTTAGCGAGCTCTGTGGCGTTGATTTCCCCTACTATGACGTCAATTTCATTCTGGCGCCATCTTTAGGGGATCTCTGGCATACATCATCATAGGCAGTCCCTTGGAATCGAGGAAGACTTGCTTTCACTCTAAAAGTGAGTTCTCAGTGACTGTACAGTCCAATGCAAGACTTACAGCCTCTGTCACAGGTGGGGCAGATAGTGGTTGAAGGAAAGGGTGGGTGGGGAGCCTGGTTCGATACGCGCTCCTTCCTCTCTCTCCGCTTGGTTTCTGCATGCTCTTGTCGACGCGACTCGAGGTGCTCAGCACCCTCCTGGATGCTCTTCCTCCACTTTGGCCAGTCTTGGGCCAAGAATTCCCAGGTGTCGGTGAGGATGTTGCATTTTATCAAGGAGACTTTGAGGGCGTCCTTGAAGCATTTCCTCTGCCCACCTGGGGCTCGCTTGCCGTGCAGGAGCTCCGAGTAGAGCACTTGCTTAGGGCATGCAGACAATGTGGCACGCTTAACAGAGCTGGTTGAGTGTGGTCAGCGCTTCGATGTTGGCTTGGGCGAGGACACTGACTTTGGTGAGTCTATCCTCCCAGTGGATTTGCAGGCTTTTGCAGAGGCAGCGCTCGTGGTACTTCTCCAGCACTTTGAGGTGTCTGCTGTATATAGTTCATGTCTCTCAGCCATATAGGAGGGCGGGTATCACTACTGCTCTGTAGACCATAAGCTTGGTACCAGATTTAAGGTCCTGGTCTTCAAAACTCTCTTCCTCAGGCGACCGAAGACTGTGCTGGCACACTGGAGGCAGTGTTGGACCTCATCATTGATATCTCCCCTTGCTTGATAGTAGGCTCCCGAGGTATGGAAAATAGTCCATGTTGTTTAAGGTCAAGCCGTGGATTTTGATGACCGGGGTGCAGTACTGTATGGCGACGTTAGGTTGGTGGCGGAACTTTGTCTTATGGATGTTTAACATAAGGCCCATGCTTTCATACGCCTCAGTGAAGGTGTTGATGATGGCTTGGAGTTTGGCCTCTGTGCACAGATGCAAGCATCATCCGCGTACTATAGTTCGATGGCAGAGGGTGGGATGACCTTGGATCTAGCCTGGAGGTGACGAAGGTTGAACAGGTTCCCATTGGTTCTATAGTTTAGTTCCACTCGAGCGGGGAGCTTGTTGAGAGTGAGATGGAGCATTGCAGCAAGGAATATCAAGGAAGTATGGCGGAGAAACACTATTGGTACAAATGCATGACCTCATCTCTCTCATCTGGAGGGAGGAGAGCATGCCAGGAGATCTCAGAGATGCCGTAATCGCGACCATCTTCAAAAAAGGGGACAAGTCCGACTGCGGCAACTAGAGAGGAATCTCCCTGTTGTCAGCCACTCAGTAAGTCATCGCAAGAATGCTCCTCAACTGTCTTCTCCCTGTGGCTGAAGAGCTCCTCTCAGAGTCACAATGCGGATTCCGTCCACTAAGGGGTACAATGGACATGATCTTCACCGCGCGACAACTACAAGAGAAATGCAGGGAACAGCACCAACCCTTGTACATGGCCGCCTTTGACCTCACAAAGGCCTTTGACACTGTCAACCATGAGGGACTATGGAGCGTCCTTCGTTTCGGCTGCCCCCAAAAGTTTGTTACCATCCTCCGCCTGCTCCACAACGAAATGCAAGCCATGAGACTGACCAATGGATCCACCACAGACCCAATCCACATCCGGACCGGGGTCAAGCAGGGCTGTGTCATCGCACCAACGCTCTTCTCAATCTGGCTTGCAGGAACAGTGAAGTCATCAAGCAACCTAAGCAGCCAATTAGATTGAAGAATTATCTCAGCAAAACAGGAAGTAAAAAGTGCTGATTATCATTCACTTTTTAATCATTTTACAGAAAGCTAAATTTGGGACAATCACATGGAATTGGGATAGAAGCGGAAATATCATAAACTTAAAAAAAAACATTTTTTAAATTTAAATCTATGGAACTTTTATCATGGAAAGGAGGAACTGACACTCCAGAATTGTTAAATTAATTTTTCAGGCCAAAAACATTTTTCAGAAGTAACTATGACTTAGTACGCTTTTAAAAACTCAATTACACTTCAGTTAACAAGGCTTAACTTTTTCAATGGATTTTACGAGAATAGTGCATCAAAAGTTGAAAGTCATGTTAAATCCATGATTTGTAATCATTGCATCAGCAAAGTCTGCAGCAGTGTGTGCACCCCGTAAAGGAGCAGGCTATCACTGACAGCAACATATGGATTTCTGCGTTGAACTGTGCATGTGCGGACACCAGAAGTTGCTGTCAGTTTTACACAGTAATGACGGCGAACGTCATTGCAACCACAAATTGCAGATCCAAAGGTTTCTTAACATCGCACATAACACTTCAAATGTGACCTAACCAAGGCATTGTACAATTTATCACTAGCTCTGTTGTTTAACTCTATGCTCTTATTTCTAAAAGCTAAAATACTCTTGGAGGTTTTAATGCCTTTATATACCTGCCACACACCTTTTAAGGAATTGTGCATTTGAACCTCTAGGTCTCTGTTGATCCACAGTATCTTTCTATTAAATCTGTCATTTTTCCACCGAAAATGCATTATCTCACAGTATCAATGACCAATGGATAGCAAGTAGACTATATTAATTCTTCTTTTCTGTGCTTACGGAAGAGACCAGGAGCAGTTTTCTTAAAACAGAAGTTGAATTTTCAGCGGATAAAAAAAATTAGAAATTTCAGCTAAGGTGATCACTTATAAGCTAAGGAAATTAAAGGTAGACAAGAAATCATGGCCAGATGGACATCATACAAGGGTACTGAAAATGCCTAACATAATTAATCACACTCTTACCTTCAGAGAATCATTTCAAATGGGAGCAGTTCTTAAGGATTGAAGGTAGCTAATATGACACATCTTTAAAAAGGTATACTGTGACAACACAGGTAACTACAGGTGCCATATGTTATGTTAAAGTATTAGAAGTCCTTCTGAAAGTTGGATAATGAAATACTAAGATGGGTAAAGTATTGTAAGGGGACTCGGTATGGATTTTGCCGAACAAATTCGCTAGAGTTTGTGGAGAAAATGATAGACCTTGTTGGCAGCAGACAGTCTGTTAATGTGATGAATTTAAATTTAATCAAGGCTTTGGATTACAGTTTCACACATACAATAATCTCACAAGGAAGCAATTCATGAAATATCAGGCAAGATTTTGAGAAAGATTGAAAATTAACTGAACAAAAAGCAGGATGCCACAATCATCAGTGCTGGGGCCACTGCTGTTTACGTTATATACAAATGATTTGGAGTGGGGTATAGAATAAAACTGTCTCAGTTTGAGGTGAGACCAAATTGAAGGCATTTATTCACACATTAAGATACATGCACATCAAGTACAAAGGGATCTGGATAGCTTGGGGGTTGGGCTGATGAATGGTAAATTACATTTAATGTGATAAAATGAAAGACCATGATACCAGGGAAGGGAAACAGTGGAAATATAAACTAAATGGCTCAAGTTCACAAGAAACAGCAAATGAGAAGCATCTCAGGGTTTTGGTGGACTGCTTGCTGAAACAAATCGTGCAATGGGCAGCAGCAGTAAGGAAATCTAATGTTTCTGGGTGTACCTTTGGAAAATAAGTGTCATAATGCAGGAAATATGTCAGAGAGGTTTCATATCAATTTATATAGTTTTCATCCCTGGCAAATGTCTGAAGCTGAGCCAGACCATTCGCAACCTTGGTGTTGTGTTTGACGCTGAGATGAGCTTCCAACTGCATATCCACTCCATCGCCTAGACTGCCTACTTCCAGCTCTGTTACATCACCTGACTCCGACCCAGCCTCAGCTCAACTGCTTTTGAAACCCCTCGTCCATGCCTTTGTTACCTCTAGACTTCCAATGCTCTTTTGGCCGGTCTCCCATCTTCCATCTTAGATAAACTTGTGCTCATCCAAAGCTCTGCTGCACGTGTCCTAACTCACATCAAGTTCACCCATCACCCCAGGCTTGCCGACCTGTCTGACAACGCCTCCATTTTAAAATCTTCATCCTTGTTTTCAAATCCCTTCATGTCCTCAATCCTCTCTATCTCTGTAACTTTCTCCAGCCCTACAAGCCTTTGAGATTTCTGTGCTCCTTCAATTCTGGCCTCTTGCCCATCCCCAATTATAATCGCTCTGCCATTGGCGGCCGTGCTTTCAGCTGCCTTGACCCTAAGCTCTGGAATTCCTTCCCTAAACCTCTCCACCTCTCTACCGCTCCTCCTTTTAAGATGCTCTTTAAAACCAATCTCTTTGATCAAGCTTTTGGTCATCTGTCTTGATATCTCCTTCTGTAACTCAGTGCCAGAAATGTGTTATTGATAACGCTTTTGTTACACGCCTTGGGACGTTTTGCTGTGTTAAACATGCAATTTGCTGTGTATAGTAAGCATGAACAATTACTTTTATAGAAGAACTATGCATCCATACTAGATGCAGTAGTTCTGTTCAGATTGGGAGGCAGCTCCTTCATTAGCAAGAGATGATCAAAATGGCCTCCTTGAATAGATGAGCGGGAAGCTGAAACTACTATGGTGTGAACCCTGATAAAATATATTTTGAGAATGAAGTTCAAGATCACTAGCAATCAACATGTCATGTCTGTTTAACTCCAGGTAATAGTTTAGCTATTGAATAGGTGTAGCTAACTATGCAGGACCTACAAGAAAATCAGTAAATCAAGTCAACAACATCTTCAACACATGTCCCTTAGAGTGCATCTGCACTGAAAGTTTGGTGTCAGAGGAAAGCAATTTCAGCTTTGCATCAATGCTAAGCTGCCAGTATAGACCCAGAGTCCACTGATTCTATGGAGAATGAAATGGAGTGAGATGACCTGGAGGGTGCAGTCTCACATTACTTTGGTTTGACACAACTACGAATGTAAATCACACCTGACAAAGCTCTCTTTTTATTAAGCTGACAGTGTCTCAACCCACATGTCAGTTTGTCAGCATTGGACAAGAGAAAACTTAGCTTTTTTTACTGGGATTGGAAGTTGTCAGTATTAACAAATCAGGTAATTTGAAAGGTGGGACTGGAGGCTGTTGGAGGGTGGAACTGGAACTATTTTCTATGTTTCTATAGATGAAGTCTATAGATGAATCAATCAGGTCATTTTCTCCCATTGATTGTGACAGAAATTTGAGGCAGAAAAAATTTAAATTACTGTTTTCTGAAAGTCAGTTACAGAAGTGTTTAATTAGTGTATGCCCCAAATAAGTCACATGTAACAAACTAGCTGCTAAAATGCAGCTTTTAAAACCTTTTTAAATTTGTTTAAGGGACCTTTCTGAGGCATTGCCTGGTTGTTGTCTTATGTGAAGCATTATTTTCTTAAAGACTGGGAGATAGTTGGATGGTTCTTGGCTTGAAAGCATTAACATGCTCTATTTGGGACAATTGCCATGGCTTGGAAAGAAAATAGGGAATGTGGTTGGAGTGATATGTTTTAGTACTTTAACAAAAATGCACTTTATTAAAATATGTGCCAAAATGCTAAATATCCAAGTGTTTTGAGGAGGGCATGCCTCCATAGAAAATTAATCTTATGCCTTCAACACTTGTATCTCCCTTCAGCAATTTCTAAATTACCAATGCTGCTAAATATACTTTTATGTACTGCAATAAAAATGAAGCAATGTTGTGTATACCTGCAACCTAAGTTAGGATACCTGGTGTTCCACTCGCAGTCTAACTCCTTGTCTTCTTGTAGCATAGGCTTGTATTCAAAGCTGGGGTTGTGTCAGCTTTTTTTGAAGTTGTTGGTCAGGTTTTGCTTATTTTCTAGGTCGGCGTGCATGGTAAATCCAGCGTGGTATCAAGCCTGATTTACGAAATGCTCAGGGCCTACTGCTGCTTCGAATATTTTGTAAACCTAATTTAAATGTTTAGAGAGCAGAGATTTCTTCCTCCCGTTCTCTAAATATTTAACTTTCTAACGTACAACTTATAATAATTTACAAACTATTGCCATTGAACCAAGGGTGATTTTAAAACTTGAATCTTGCTTACATTTTGAAATTATTTTATGGTCAATTTTCACTTGTATTTTGGTTAATTTCAGCCTCCTGGGAACAGCAAGGCTTCTCCAAAACTAAGCATGAAACGACCACCATTACAAGATAAACGACCATGGTCACCCACACATGTGATCCCATCAATCAGATCAGGTTCTATCTCTGGTAAGCCAGAGATACGTAGATCCATAACCCCAACCGGTAATGGCTCTGGATATAAACACACAAATAAGCCTACTCACAAAACCAAAAAGAGCACATAGGATAAAGAATTTTAACAACGAAACCACTAACCTTCAAAATGATGCCAAATGCAAATACATCACAGGAACCATGGATTGCAATGTTACAGGATGAACTTGGCTTTTTTGTCTTTGCTGCTGACCACTATGAATGCTAGTGTGCATAAAAGTTGTGTTTTTTTAAGCTTTGAATTATATGTTTCACATAGTTTTATACAAATTCCAAGAGAAAAGTATGAAACAAGGAAACTTTTCACTGATTAGCTGTCTTTAAGTATATATTAATACCCTGTAGACGGAAGACTCCTAATTTATCTTGCTTAAAGAGATATCAGTATTGTTAAAAATCAGAAATAGTTTATTTAAGATGTCTGTCTTTGTTGTTTGGAAGGAATTTGTTGTGTTTGCACATTAGATTCACGGTCATTGCTTATTTAATTAGTTGCTACTTGGGAGCTGCAGAAGCCCTAAGGAAGCCAATGAATTGTCTTCAGTCAGATGTAGAACATATTTTTATGTACAATTAGTTGACTGGGCATGAAGCAGTGTGTCTTTTCTCAGTCCGTTATTTAGTAGCAGCCCATATATTCATTATAAACATTCAGTCAGTTTTAATCTACAAGTTTTGTCAATTGCAGTGTTATTTTCAAGAGTTGCAAATTGAGCAATTTTATACTGACTTCTGCAAAGGGAGGATAGAAAAATATAAAATATGTTAGATAAAAGCAACCTCTTATTTGCACAAGAAGTATTACTATAAAAATGTACTTTGTGGTTAACTTTAATGAGGTTGAATGTGGTTGTACCTGAGCTGTACATAATATATGTTCTACTGTTCTGTTTAAATATGTTGAGTTGGCCTAAGATGTACTGTAGCATGACATCATGCACCCGGAATCCTGGGATGTATTAACTTGTGCATGTCCATCTAGATAACTGTAGAAGGGTAATGATGCCTGTTCTTGACTAAAGTTTTCTATAGCTCATACAGGGCTTTTAAAAGCAGATGTTCTCTTTTGAGTTGGAAAATAAATATTACCACATTTGACTGAAAACTTGTAGGGATGTGATTTTTCATCTGTAATCTGATTCCAGTTATTTTACATGAGCTGGTTTAACATTTAATCCTTCCTTTCTAAAGTATTTCTATTCGAAACTTGTTTTCTTAAAGTAGTTCCAAAGCTACTGCATTAGTTATACATTTTGTACAAGCAAGTGTGTCCTGAGCATGATGTTGAAACTCGCTAAAAGTTTGACACATCCGTCTTGAGGTTCCAAAAGCTCAGCTGTATCATAAAAATGTTAACTATAAAATTGAATTGTCTTTACATAGCCTTATTCTGTGCAAATACTTAATGTTTGTGCTGCCTGTGTCGCTGCCCTCCATCTAGTTCTAGTTCTGATCATGTTTCTGATATAATTTCATCATATCATATGTCACTTATTCAGATTTTATTTGACCAAGTTGTCATTGCAAATAAGGCTGAGCACAATGACCCCAAATAAGTGTGTTGTAAATGAACAACAATTGTGACATCTGCCCATCAAACTTCAATTTATCCATGTTTAGTGGTGGATGATATTTGAAGTTGAACATTTTGCCAAGTGTAAACAGCTGGGTGAGCAAATTATGCCTCGTGAAACACCAAATGTCACACGGAAGTAAATTCCTGTGATTCACCTGGAGCTTTGGACATGCAGAACAGGCATGAGAACGAGCTATTGGAAATGTGACCACTACATCATATACAATGGTGATTTACGGATTTCTGTAAAATAGGCATATGCATAGGCATACCTCCTTGTTCAAATGGTTGCAGAATAAAATATTGCAAACTAAAAGGTTACGTGTTACTAATTGTGAATTGAAACTTTCAGCTTTGTAAAACAATGCACATTCTTTGTCTTCAAGTAAGTGAAAAATGTGCAAAGTCTCAAGTCTCAAGTTCAAGTGTAAATATTCTGGTTTTAATGGCATTGCAATTATATGGTAATGTATTGCTTTTTTTTGGAAGGATTAGTCTACTTGTTCTCGTTACACGTTAACCTTATAAAGAAGTAACATACCTATACACAATGAATTTGGGTGAACTTAGTTGTATGTTTTTTTTTCAATTATAATTGATGCCCTGCTTGGCATTAAATCCTTTTTGTTCTTGCAAAAACCCTGGACTTTGCTTTTCTGCGATGTGTTTCAGTAATATCTCATTTAGGTTTTTCTTATTTCCACTAGCTGGACATACTTGTAATCCAAATGCTTAATGATCAGGGAATGTCTGTTTTCTTTTTAAGATGGGCAAATATTTTACAAGATAGCCCAAAGCGAATACAAATATTCCAAAAAATCTTAAGCAATATCTGAACATGGTATCAGCTAGATTTGCATAAGCCCCCCAGACTAGAGTTCTTGAAATATTCAGTTATTCATATCACTGTACTTGGCTGTGTTAAAGTTTCTAAACATTTATTGAATTATTTGCAGACTAAAAATGTAGCATAGATCTTACCATTATATTTGTGATGTACAAGACTGGCTTTCTGTTTGTTTGTTACATACATATGCAAAGATACTGTAGTTTGCAGAAATGGTGTTTGTGATTTGTCCCTTCTTACACCTAAATTCTCTCTCTTTCACATGAATTTGTACTTCTGTTACATATCCATTTGATGTGCTGCAGACATTACATGCCCACATTTTATTGCCAATGATCTATTTGTGTAGGTTATTCACTCTATCATTAGCAATGGTAAATAATAAAAATTGGACAATGAGAATTATTTCCAGGTTTAAATATGCTATGTTAGCCAATGGGTGGGTCCTTTGTTGTTTTTATTTGTGGCTTGTATGTACACTTGTGGCTGCAACACTGGCTCTGGACTAATCTGTAATTCATGTAGACAAGCAATTCTACATGAAGCCAAAATTGATGGCAGCAATTGTCTGCAGTAAAATTCTGCCTGTTGCTAAATACACAAACTATCAAATAGCTTCTTGCTTGTTACTTTATATAGTAATGTCAAAAAAGTGAGCCATAAAAGACTGTGCACACATCTCACCAAATTATGTCACTCATATGCCAAAACCTGCTCATCCAGGCAGAAGTGATATAGAGGGAAACATGATATGGTATTGGAACAGGATTTTTTTTAAAGGCTTCTTACTGTTTTTTGCCATTCGCAGACCCCTGTGAGAATGGTCACACGACCAGTTCCCAGGTCAATAATGCTTAAAAACTCCAGGAAAATGGCCATGGTTGGCTCTCATTCCGATTCCTTACTTCCTGAAGAAGAGATTGCGGATTGATTATGTGGTGGCATAAATCCTGTATTTTTTCACTGCTTGATTTGGCTCATTACTAAACCAATCTATCGTGCTCCTGGCCAACATTACTACTGAATATAAATTAAACTATTTAAATGCAGGGAAGTAAAATAGCCATAAGATGTAATATACAATTTCCTCCCCCACCCAAAAGAAATAAAGTTACAACACAAACAATTTGCATTTGTGCTAGTGAGAAAATACAAATCTTTTTTCTCCCTATTGGCCTCCCAACCCATCAAGCACTAACCAGGACTGGTAATTTATGCAAATTGCACAGCGACACAAAAGGAGAGCTTTTGCTGTAATCTACCAGCTGCATTGGAGTCAGTACCAAAGGAAAACTGAACTTCAGGAGCAGATTAAAGTTAAATAGCAATAAGAATTGCAAGCTGCTGGCATGTCGGGACATTTTGAGCTTTATAATTCGGGCAAGGTGAGCCTAATGAGCATAAATACAAACAGACACACAAAAAGACATGATCCATCATTGAACAAACATTACAGGACCAATATTCTTTCCTGTGAGCCTGAGGAATATCCGTTCTCAGGTGCAAGTCAGAGAGAAAGTTGGGGCGTGAGAAGGGGAGATCCATGATGCCGGGAATTTCTGTGGTATCCTCAAAAGGAAATCGCGAAGTATTTGCATCTGCACCTTGATATTTAGGTTATTAACAAGTTGGTTTGGTATTTCAGTTAAGGGAATAACCCATCCCAAGATCAGAAACGTAATCAGTCTGGCATGTACCAGGCCACAAATACTGACCAGGCCATAAATACTGACCTATCATACCAACCATGCAACCACATGAAAGCTTACACAAATGCATATCAATTTCAGAATAAAAATGTCAACTCTGATGAGCTTTTACCACATCTGCATCCATTCAAATGACCTTAGTCTTTGTTGCCTCAATGCCTAGTCAGATATTCTTTTTAATAATGTGACAAGATTGAAGTGCTTTTGTCTTAAGATTCAGCATAGTACTGACTTTATTAATTCTGTCATGGCACATAAGGAGTTCATTCAGTTTCATTCACAGAAATCATATTCCAGCTTAACTTGATACAATAGTTTGCCTGTGTCTGATGTCCCAGGGAGAGGCCATGCTGTTAATTCAAATGTAATCCTTGTAAGATTTGTTCAAATACATGCTTTTTTAAAAAACGTAACATACAATTACTTAAATCTGCTTGGTCATGGTCATTTTTAAAAGGTATTTTATTAATCTGTCTGCAGTTACCTGGTTTCTTTCTCCCTCCCATCTTAAATAATGAAGTGATATTTGCAATTTTCCAATCCATATGTACAATTTCAAAAATCTGGAACTTTGGAAAATGATGACTATGCATCTGCAATTTTTCCCTTATTTCTTTTAAAATCCTGTGGTGGAAAACAATCTAATTTTCTCCATCACCATTTTCTCATATATTAAATCCATGAAGCTCCTCCCCTTGGCTTACTTTCCCATTCTCTCATATCACTTTGTATCCATTTTCACAGTGGAAGAAGACAAAGAATTAATTTAACGCCTCCCTTTTCAGCATTCCGAAGGAATCGTTCCCTCCGTGACACCCTGGTCCACTGCCGTTTCTTTATCGTCCATTATAGTCTCACCTATATCTCTCTTTAATGAGCCAACATTCTCCTTTACCAACCTCTCAATATATTTCTAAAAACATATACTGTTAGCTTGGATATTACTTTGCCAAGTTTTTTTCATATTCCATTTTTGCACCCCGTTTCTTTCTGTATCCATTTGTTGCTTTTTATGACTCACAGTTTGCTAGATTTCCACCTTCCCTTTCGTTTGTGTGAGACTTTTCTTTTAGTTTGACACTGACTTATTTCATTTGTTGACCATGATTGCATAACTATGCAAGTGGAGCTTTTACCTTTTAGAAGTATGGACTACTACTCAGCTGCAGCTTTGTACCTATGCATGTGTCCTCTGTGCTCTCCTTCCAGCAACAATGCCATTACTGCAAACAGGTCATCCAGTTGAGGTTTTTCAATTTGAGTGCAGCATCAAGGCACAGAGTACCTAAAGATATGCAACGTACTGTTTGAAACAACAACTGCCATTTATATAATCACCTCGCCTGAAAGAACATCACAAAGGGAGAGGTGGATACTGAGCAGGAATAGGAGGACAATTATGAAGGGCACACCAAAGTCATGGTGATGAAGATGAATTTTCAGAAGGGTTATGAAAGCAGTGAAGATAGATATCAGAGTGAAGTTTTGCGAATAAGTTCCAAAGAACTGGGCCACTGATTATGGAATAAGTGAAGCAGAGAACAAGCCATCATCATCAGTCAGAGGTATGGAGGATGCAAGCAAGGATATATGGCAATCCGACAAGATGGAGCAAGGCCACAGAGGAATTTGACAATAAGGCTCTTGAAGTTAATTTTCTGAGACAGAGAAAACCAGTGGAGCTTTGTAAGGACAGTGGGTGGGGCTATGTGTGTGAGCACGGGGACCAGATTAGGTGAAGTTTGTGAAGGGTGGAAATGGGGAGGCCAATGAGCATTTCCACTCACAAACTTCACCTAATCCGGTCCCCGTGCTCATCCAACACTTGCAGAGAGTGTGACATTGTGACTAAATGATCCATCTCGGAAGTCACCACTGCTCATAACTGCTGATGTGTAATTGTAAAGACAGAGAAACCTCTCACAGTTGAACTTTGTGCATTAAAGTTAGTGCATTTTTACTGCACTTCAGCATTCATTTAATGCACACGTCTACCAGCATCATTCCTGCTGAGTTGCCATGCTCTGTTGTAAGTACTGCACCCACCACAAGCATTCCATTCCAAGCTAATCTGGCTTTGAGGGATGAAAGGGGAGGTGCTCTGGCACCTCGGGTTTCCAAAGTGAACCTACGTCTGATCCAGGGCTCACATGATAAAACTGAGCAAACACTATTTGGGCATGTTGGAATTGATCTATTTTCACCATCAACAATTCAACAGGACTGCAGTTGTCAGATTGTCGCATTGTATACTGGAGCTTGTCTACATCCAGCTCAGGGACACAACCTGCCCGTTGCAGTTAAAGTCACCAGCCTATTGTACATTTATGCTACCGCCTCATTTCAAGCCACCACTGGTGAGGTTTTCCAGATCAGTCTGTCCGCCATACAGCATGGCATCAAGTAGGTCCCTGAAACCATGTTTTCCAGGGACAATACATGTGCTACTTTCTCAATTGAAATGGAGAAAGAAGTCAAGAAATAGTGCCAAATGGCTGATGTACGGATTCATTGATGGCACCCATGTAACCATAAAGGCACCAAAGGAAACCTTGTAACACACAGGAATTGCAAAGGATTGCATTCCATCAATGACCAGGTGGTCTTAGACCATCACAACAGAATGATGCACGTGACTGCAAGATATTAACACCAGTCAGGAAGCTCCACACTGATGTGGTGCAAAAATACATTGAGACTCATGATTCTACCCAAATACTGGTGCAACATACAATCGGGAATAAAGCCGTGCTTTTGCAGCACCAACAACTCGCATTTATATAGCGCCTTTAATCTAGTAAAATGTCTCTCAGTGCTTCAAACAAAATTTGACACCACCACAGAGGAGATATTAGGGCAAATGACCAAAAGTTCGATCAAAGAGGTAGGTTTTAAGGAGTGTCTTAAAAGAGAAGAGAGGCGGAGCGGTTTAGCCAGGGAATTCCAGAGCTTAAGACCTAGGTTGGTGAAGCGATTAAATTCAAGGATGTGCAAGAGGCCATAATTGGAGGAGTGCAGAGAACTCGGAGGGTCGTAGGGCTGGAGGAGGTTACAGAGATAGGATGGCATATGCCATTTGAAAACAAGGGTGAGAATTTTAAAATGAGTTGTTGCCAGATGTAGGTCAGCGAGCACAGGGGTGATGGGTGAACGGGATTGGTGTGAGTCACGATACAGGCAGCTGAGTTTTGAATGAGCACAGATTTATGGAGGGTGGAAGATGGGAGGCTGGCTAGGATAGCAATAGAATAGTCAAGTCTAGAGGTAACAAAGGCATGGATGAGGGCTTCAGCAGCAGATGAGCTGAGGCGGATATGTGAGCGGAAGCTCATCTCGGGACCAAATATGACTCCAAAGTTGAGAATTTCAAACATTAATTGTGCCTGCTATATTCTATGCAACCTATGGAGTTCTTCCACAGGCAGTCATGTGGTTCTCTCTACTATACTGGGTCCATAACCACATGATGGCTCGAATCCCTACTTTCAGTACCACCCCACCGTTCCTACACCTATGGGCTGATTTCCGCCCACTCCCGCTGACATTCCTCCTGAAGATCTGCCCAGTGCCACTTTCGGAGTGGCCTGGAGCGGGCAGGAGGGGAGAGCCGCCGGGAATCGCCCGCTGACGTCAGCGGACGGCCGAGTGGCGCAACTGAGCTCCCGCCCTCGAGCTCCCAGATTCCTGCGGGCGGGAGTCGGTGGCAGAACGGGGGGGGCCGCTGGCTGGAGGCTGGTCTGTCCCTGACAATAAGACTGAAGAACCTGAAAAAAGGTAAGTGAACATTTTAATACTTTTTTTCAACAGCGACTTACCTCAATGGGGTCGCCTGAAGGTCTTCGGATAGTTTTTGTATCTTTTTATTTGTGATTTTTATTTCCAGGTCTTCGACCCTCCGTGGGCCCGACTCCATCCTCGGTGACACTTGGGCGACAAGCGCCTCTGCCGTCGAGAATGAGACCTCCCGCCCGCTGCCGCCCAGATCGGTGACGTACATCGTCCATTTGCTGCCCGCCGACCTTCGAGGGACCTTCTTCATGAATATCCCGCCCAAAGTACCGTCCGGTACCCCGGCGGCCATCGGCTGCACTTGGGCAGGCGGAGGTCTCGCTGAAAATCGGCCCCCTAATTTCCCGTTCATAAAAATAATCATTCTTAATCATTCCAAAGAAGGTACATGCAACTTATTTCTCTACTCCACATGAATATTCTTGCATCAATATTTGCCTACTTGGTTTTTGCTTTTGATGATGACATAGGATGTGCATTGTCCACCTCTTGATCTGCTCCTTCTAAGTGCCACCTCAGGGAGAGGAGTGATGTTGTACACCTCAGGGAGAGGAGTGATGTTGTACACCTCAGGGAGAGGAGTGATGTTGTACACCTCAGTGGGGATCTCAGGACTCGGCTATGGCAAATGCCCTGTTTCTGCTGGGTCATGACATGATCCTGCCACTATTGCTAACATCTCGGCATTTACCCGAATTGCCTGTTATTCCCTACTTTCCTCTTCTGCTGTCCTCTGAGGTGGCCGACTGGTTGGGCAGATGTGTCCTAAGGTAATATTCTCATTTGTCTCTCCTTCTGTCATACTCCAGCTACTGGCTGACCCTTGTGGATAGCTAGCAATCTGTGTGGGGATAGGGCCTTGCGTCCAAAAGCATGAAACCTGTCGTCAAAGTGCTCTCAAATTGATCCCATAGCTTCTGCAGACCAGAAGCATGACTTTCTCATAATTTGGAACGCAAGTTCTGAATAGCCGCAGACACAATGGTCATGATTCTCCCAAGCTTCTTGTGGAGTTCTTCAGACCCATGTGGAAACATCATTCAGCTTTCTTTCTTGTCCAATAAATGTATTTTCATCCTGACCTTTTCTTTCTATCTTCCAACCACTTTGCTCTCCATGTGGTGCATTCCATGCACCATCTTTGCCATGTGGCACATTACCAAAAGCTTTTTAAAAGTAATTATAAATAACATCAACTCCATTTATTTTAGCTATCATCTGTTATTTCCTCAAATAATTTTTTGGCAAATAACCTCTTTAGAAACCTGTGTTGACTGGCCATAATTAACTGCTGTCTGGGAGTGTATTATGGAGCCTCAATCAGTGGGAGGGAGATAGAGGAGCAAATATATAGGCAAATTGCTGTGAAGTCTAAAAACCATAGGGTAGTAATAATAGGGGATTTTAACTATCCAAATATTGATTCGGACAAATTTAGTGTGAAGGGTATAGAGGGTACGGAATTCTTGAAATGCACTAAAGAGAACTTTTTTAGTCAGTATGTAGCAAGCCCAACATGAGAGGGGGCGGTCTTGGATTTAGTTTTGGGGAATGAAGCTGGGCAGGTTGAAGGGGTATTAGTGGGAGAGCACTTGGGTGCCAGTGACCATAATTTAGTCAGATTCAAGTTGGTTATGGATAAGGACAAGGATAGGCCTGGAATAAAAGTTCCGATTTGGGGAAAAGCTAATTTTGCTAAGTTAAGGAGTGATTTGGCCACACTGGACTGGAAACAGCTACTTGTGGGTAAATCAGTGTCGGAACAGTGGGAGGCATTCAAGGAGGAGATCCGAAAGATTCAGGCCAAACATCTGCCCTTAAAGAAAAAAGCTGGGGAAAATAATTCTAGAGGCCCCTGGATGTCCAGGGACTTACAGGAGAGGATTAAGAAAAAAAAGGGACACTTATGTCACATATCAACGGCTAAATACTTTAGAATCTTTAGAGGAATATAGAAAGATAAGAGATAAAATTAAAAAGGATATTAGGGATGCTAAGAGAGAGCACGAGAAATTGATGGCCAGTAAAATTAAGGAAAACCCTAAGATGTCCTATAAATATATTAAGAGTAAGAATGTAACTAAGGAAAGAGTAGGGCCTATTAGAGACCATGAGGGTAATCTTTGTGTGGAGGTGGAAGATGTTGGTAGGGTTCTTAACAAATACTTTGCATCTATTTTCACAAAGGGAAGGGACAATGCAGATACTGCTATCGAGGAGGAGTGTGATATTCTGGATGAAATAAATATAGTGAGAGAGGAAGTATTAAGGGGTTTAGCAGCTTTGAAAGTAGTTAAGTCCCCAGGCCCAGATGAAATGCATCCCAGGTTGTTGAGTGAAGTAAAAGAGGAAATAGCAGAGGCCTTGACCATCATTTTCCAGTCCTCTTTGGATATGGGTATGATGCTGGAGGATTGGAGGACTGCTAATGTAGTACCATTGTTTAAGAAGGGAGAAAGGGATAGGCCGAGTAATTACAGCCCTGTCAGCCTAACCTCAGTGGTGGGAAAATTATTGGAAAACATCCTGAAAGACAGGATAAATCTGCATTATGGATAGGCAAGGATTAATTAGGGACAGTCAGTACGGATTTGTTAAGGGAAGATTGTGTTTGACTTGGGTTTCTCTGCCCTCCACTTTTACTATTCTCCTTTCTATCTTTTGCTTCTGTCTCCATTTTATTCCCATTAACTGCTATCTGTGCAGTTAATTTGCCCATCTTATTCAGAATACTCCTCGCATTGAGGCACAGAGCCTTCAGGCTTGTCTTTTTAACACACTTTGACCCTTTAGAATTCGGCTGTAAAGTGGCCCTTTTTGTTTTTTTAACTTGGGTTTCTCTGCCCTCCACTTTTACTATTCACCTTTCTATCTTTTGCTTTTGTCTCCATTTTATTCCTCTCTGTCTCCCTGCATAGGTTCCCATCCCCCTGCCATATTAGTTTAACTCCTCCCAAGCAGCACTAGCAAACACTCCCCCTAGGACATTGGTTCCGGTCCTGCCCAGGTGCAGACCATCCGGTTTGTACTGGTCCCACCTCCCCCAGAACCGGTTCCAATGCCCCAGGAATTTGAATCCCTCCCTTCTGAACCACTGCTCAAGCCACGTATTCATCTGAGCTATCCTGCGATTCCTACTCTGACTAGCACGTGGCACTGGTAGCAATCCTGAGATTACGAATTTTGAGGTCTAACTTTTTAATTTAACTCCTAGCTCCTTAAATTCATCTCATAGGACCTCATCCCGTTTTTTACCTATATCGTTGGTACCTATATGCACCACGACAACTGGCTGTTCACCCTCCCTTTTCAGAATGTCCTGCACCCACTCTGAGACATCCTTGACCCTTGCACCAGGGAGGCAACATACCATCCTGGAGTCTCGGTTGCGGCCGCAGATTGGCATCACGGAGACATGGCTCCAAGGTGACCAAGGCTGGGAACTCAACATCCAGGGGTATTCAGCATTTAGGAAGGATAGACAGAAAGGAAAAGGAGGCGGGGTGGTGTTGCTGGTTAAAGAGGAAATTAATGCAATTGTAAGGAAGGAGATTAGCCTGGATGATGTGGAATCGGTATGGGTGGAGCTACGGAATACCAAAGGGCAGAAAACGCTAGTGGGAGTTGTGTACAGACCACCAAACAGTAGTAGTGAGATTGGGGACAGCTTCAAACAAGAAATAATGGATGTGTACAATAAAGGTACAGCAGTTATCATGGGCGACTTTAATCTACATATTGATTGGGCTAACCAAACTGGTAGCAATGCGGTGGAGGAAGATTTCCTGGAGTGTATTAGGGATGGTTTTCTCGACCAATATGTCGAGGAATCAACCAGAGAGCTGGCCATCCGAGACTGGGTGATGTGTAATGAGAAGGGACTAATTAGCAATCTTGTTGTGCGAGGCCCCTTGGGGAAAAGTGACTATAATATGGTAAAATTCTTTATTAAGATGGAGAGTGACAAAGTTAATTCAGAAACTAGGGTCCTGAACTTAAGGAAAGGTAACTTTGATGGTATGAGGTGCGAATTGGCTAGATTACACTGGCAAATGATACTTAAAGGGTTGATGGTGGATAGGCAATGGCAAACCTTTAAAGAGCATATGGATGAACTTTAACAATTGTACATCCCTGTCTGGAGTAAAAATAAAATGGGGAAGGTGGCTCAACCGTGGCTAACAAGGGAAATTAAGGATAGTGTTAAATCCAAGGAAGAGGCATATAAATTAGCCAGAAAAAGCAGCAAACCTGAGGACTGGGAGAAATTTAGAATTCAGCAGAGGAGGACAAAGGGTTTAATTAAGGGGAGAAAATAGAGTACGAGAGGAAGCTTGCCGGAAACATAAAGAATGACTGCAAAAGCTTCCATAGATATGTGAAGAGAAAAAGATTAGTGAAGACAAACGTAGGTCCCTTGCCGTCGGATTTGGGTGAATTTATAATGGAGAGCAAAGAAATGGCAGACCAATTGAACAAGTACTTTGGTTCTGTCTTCACAAAGGAAGACACAAATAACCTTCCGATGTACTAGGGACCGAGGGTCTAGTGAGAAGGAGGAACTGAAGGATATCCTTATCAGGCATAAATTTTGTGAGGAAAATTGACGGGATTGAAGGCCGATAAATTCCCGGGGCCTGATAGTCTACATCCCAGAGTACTTAAGGAAGTGGCCCTAGAAATAGTGGATGCATTGGTGATAATTTTCCAACAGTCTATCGACTCTGGATCATTTCCTATGGACTGGAGGGTTGCTGATGTAACACCACTTTTTAAAAAAGGAGGGAGAGAGAAAACGGATGATTATAGACCAGTTAGCCTGACATCAGTGGTGGGGAAAATGTTGGAATCAATCATTAAGGATGAAATAGCAGCACATTTGGAAAGCAATGATAGGATTTATGAAAGGGAAATCATGCTTGACAAAACTTCTGGAATTTTTTGAGGATGTAACTAGTGGAGTGGACAAGGGAGAATCAGTGGATGTGGTGTATTTGGACTTTCAAAAGGCTTTTGACAAGGTCCCACACAAGAGATTGGTGTGCAAAATCAAAGCACATTGTATTGGGGGTAATGTACTGACGTGGATGGAGAACTGGTTGGCAGACAGGAAGCAGAGAGTCGGGATTAATGGGTCCTTTTCAGAATGGCAAGCAGTGACTAGTGGGGTGCCGCAGGGCTCAGTGCTGGGACCCCAGCTCTTTGCAATATATATTAATGATTTGGATGATGGAATTGAGTGTAATATCTCCAAGTTTGCAGATGACACTAAACTGGGTGGCGGTGTGAGCTGTGAGGAGGACGCTAAGAGGCTGCAGGGTGATTTGGACAGGTTAGGCAAGTGGACAAATACATGGCAGATGCAGTATAATGTGGATAAATGTGAGGTTATCCACTTTAGGGGCAAAAACAGAAAGGCAGAATATTACCTGAAAGGCGGAAGATTAGGAAAAGGGGAGGTGCAGCGAGACCTGGGTATCATGATTCATCAGTCATTGAAGGTTGGCATGCAAGTACAGCAGGCGGTGAAGAAGGCAAATGGTATGTTGGCCTTCATAGCAAGGGGATTTGAGTATAGGAGCAGGGAAGTCTTACTGCAGTTGTACGGGGCCTTGGTGAGGTCCCACCTGGAATATTGTGTTCAGTTTTGGTTTCATAATCTGAGGAAGGACGTTCTTGCTATTGAGGGAGTGCAGCGGAGGTTCACCAGACTGATTCTTGGGATGGCAGGACTAACATATGAGGAGAGACTGGATCAACTGGGCCTGTATTCACTGGAGTTTAGAAGGATGAAAGAGGATCTCATAGAAACATAGAAAATTCTGACAGGACTGGACAGGTTAGATGCAGGAAGAATGTTCCCGATGTTGGGGAAGTCCAGAACCAGGGGAAATAGTCTTAGGATAAGGGGTAAGCCATTTAGGACTGAGATGAGGAGAAACTTCTTCACTCAGAGAGTTGTTTACCTGTAGAATTCCCTACCGCAGAGAGTTGTTGATGCCAGTTCATTGGATATATTCAAGAGGGAGTTAGATATGGCCCTTACGGCTAAAGGGATCAAGGGGTATGGAGAGAAAGCAGGAACTAGGTACTGAAGGAATGATCAGCCATGATCTTATTGAACGGTGGTGCAGGCTCGAAGGGCCAGATGGCCTACTCCTACACCTATTTTCTATGTTTTTATGACTAACCTGATTGAATTTTTTGAGTAAGTAACCAAGAGGGTCGATGAGGGTAGTGCGTACGATGTAGTATATATGGACTTTAGCAAGGCTTTTGATAAGGTCCCAGGTGGTAGACTGGTGATGAAGGTTAAAGCCCATGGGATCCAGGGCAAAGTGTCAAGTTGGATCCAAAAATTGGCTTGGAGGTAGGAAGCAAAGGGTAATGATTGATGGATGTTTTTGTGACTGGAAGGATGTTTCCAGTGGGGTTATGCAGGGCTCTGTACTGGGTCCCTTGCTTTTTGTGGTATATATCAACAATTTAGATTTGAATATAGGAAGTATGATTTAAGAAGTTTGCAGACGGCACTAAAATGGGCTGTGTGGTTGATAATGAAGAGGAAAGTCATGAGCTGCAGGAGGATATCAATCTACTGGTCAGGTGGGCAGAGCAGTGGCAAATGGAATTTAATTCAGAGAAGTGTGAGGTGATGCACTTTGGGAAGGCTAATAAGGAAAGGGTATACACATTAAGCGGTAGACCACAATAGTGTAGATGAACAAAGGAACCTTGGAGTGCTTGTTCACAGATCCCTGAAAGTAGCAGGCCAGGTGGATAAGGTGGTTAAGAAGGCATACAGAATGCTTGCCTTCATTGGCCAAGGCATAGAATATAAGAGCAAGGAGGTTATGCTTAAATTGTATAATACTTTGGTTAGGACACAGCTGGAGTACTGCGTGCAGTTCTGGTTGCTGTATTATAGGAAGGACATGATTGCACTAGAGAGGGTGAGGAGATTTACTAGTATGCTGCCTGGAATGGAGAATCTTAGTTATGAGGACAGATTGGATAGGCTGGGTTTGTGCTCATTGGAACAGAGGAGGTTGAGAGAAGACCTCATTGAGTTGTACAAAATATTGAGGGGCCTGGACATTGTGGATAGTAAGGGTCTATTTCCATTGGTGGAGGGGGCTATTACGAGGCGGCATAGTTTTAAGGTGGTTGGTGGAAGGTTTCGAGGGGATTTGAAGGGGGCTTCTTTACGCAGAGGGTTGTGGGGATCTGGAACTCGCTGCCTGGAAGAGCGGTGGATGCAGAAACCCTCACCACTTTTAAGAGATGGTTGGATGGGCACTTAAAGTGCAGTAACCTGCAGGGTTACAGACCTAGAGCTGGTAATTGGGATTAGACTGGATAACCTTTTGTTGGATGGAGCAGATATAATGGTAAGTACTGCAGGGAATAGAATACGGCCAGGGTGATCTCCTGGACTAGTGTCGATCGCCTGGATGGGTCGGAGAGGAATTTTCCCAGATTTTTTCTCCTTAAATTGGCCTGGATTTTTATCTGGTTTTTGCCTCGCAGGAGATCACATGGCTCCAGTGGGGGTGGAGTGTTGATGCTTTTAGTATAAGGGGTGTCGCAGTTGTGTGAGGCGGACTGGTTGGGCTGGGTGCTCTTTTCCTTTTGTGTCATTGTTCATAGGTTTATATGTAACCTTCAGGGCTGCTGACCGAGGGCCGTACGGCTCTTTGTCGGCCGGCGCGGACACGATGGGCCGAAATGGCCTCCTTCTGCGCTGTAAATTTCTATGTTTCTAGTCTCTCCAAGTTCTTAGTTATTTCATTCCATGCTATAGACTCTAGTAGTTTATCAACAACTAAAGTAAGACTAACTAGCCTATAATTTCCTGACTTATTCCTGTTTCCTATTTTGATGAGGGAGAATCACATTTTCCAACTCCAGTACTCCAGAGCCATTTTCCTTGCCAAAGAAATTTGGAAAATTATATTCACAGCCTCTGCTATTTATTTTTTAGTTTACTTCAGAATCCTCAAATGCAAATGATCAGGCCTCTTTAATTTGTTTATGTTACGTTTTCATATCTTATTTAGTAGCATTTCTTTTTGAATAATAATCTTTATTAACTGTTCTGCACCCACCTCTGATGGTTCCACTCTGTGAAAACAGACTACAATATCTGCCTCCTCTGAAAACAGACTACAATTCCTTGTTTGGTATCTCTGCGATTCCCTCGCTCTTCACTACTAACTTGCCTCCTTTACCTTTTAGTGGCCCTATCCCTCCCTCAATTATCTTCTTAGTACTACTGTGTACATGAAGCCTTTTGATTGGCTTCATATGTGCAATTTATAGAAATATGGAAAATATTAATGTAATTCCTTTACAGTATTTGAAACATTCTGTAACCCTTGTATACATGTAGAAATACAAATGGTGGAAAATACAATCTTTTCTAATAAATTTAAAATATAATTTTCTTGATTTATTTTCAAAACTAGTTCTGCACCCACATTTCACTGTTTCCGATTTTGTACAATTCAGTTTTGACCTTACATTCACCGAGAATGTATTTGAGTAGAGAGGAGTACGAATTTACCAATTTACTGCAAGTTATTCTATACCATTGAATCATGATGTACATTAATTAAATAGTGAGGGATTGAGTGCTTTAGCTCATGAAGAAGAGAGCTTTCCACCTCAATTCCAGACAGTACCATTGAACAATCTGATGTACTTATTAAGAGCCTTATTCATGCTGCAATTAAATTGCCACACTAAAAGATAATGTCATATACACTCATGTAAAACTGTAATCACCAACATTCACACTGCAAAGAAATTACTGAGTTGAAATAACAGATGGTCAGGCAGGGTAACACCTTTGCAAAACCTCAATATTTTTCACTAGGATTTTAGCCAGTATCTGGGGGTAGTCTTTGTATTCATTGAAGTATCATAGACTGGAAGTAATTTGATTTTGTGGGGTAAATAATCTCCTCTCATTCCCCTTTTCCCCCAATTGTTCTCATGCTATATCCCTATCCCTTTATAGCCGTTGACCTTCATTTAGCTTTTCTTCAGCAGAATAGGAAATTGAAAGACGGCAAATTTTATTGAAATTTTCAGTCTTGAGCCTACTCAATAGATTAGGTTCAGGAAGGTTCACCCTAACGTCAGATGAAACTGGTGTTCAGAACAAACAATATTTTATAAATGAACTACAAATATTTTCTCTCAATTTATCCCTATCTTCAGTATCAAGCTGCTACAAATTGAAATCTTTTGTGGGCCAAACATTCAGATGTTCCTATGGACATTGGGACATATCCAGATGGGAGGAGGGGAGATTAGGTAACCTGGAGCTTGCTTGATTGCTTTAGGAATTCGGGAAGAATTTCCTGATATTGGCTACAGAATTTTTTCTCTTTATTTTGCCTCTCCCAGAAATCAGCATTAGTAGTGGTTGGAGAGCATGGTGCAAAGGGTTGCAATGACTAATGGATAGCATAAGCACCAATAATGATCTTTTCTTACCCTTATGAGTACATTTTCTATAGAGAACACTTTAGAGTGGAAAGATGAATTGCAAATTGGAAATTTGTTCTTACATTTTTATATTGAAATAATTATTTCTGCAACTAAACTAGTGGGCAGGCAATCCAGCAAGCAGAACAATGCATAAGACTAGTCTTTGATACTCCTTAGTCAGGCTCGAGGGGCTGTAGGGCCTACTCCTGCTCCTATTTCTTATGTTCTTAGTCAATCTATTGGTAAGTGATCAAATGACAATGGGGTCAAAACTTGCCCTGTACAGAAAGCCAGAGGAAAAACTTTATCAAATTCTGGGATTCAAACTCCGACCTTGAGAGTCAATATAGCCTCTGACTTATACAAGAAGTAAAATTTGTATTGTTTTTTATAGAATAAATAACAATGTATGTTCTATTGGACAACAGCTAGCTTAAAAGGAATATGTATATATGAACATAATGAGAAAAGGTCATTGATCTGTTCAAGCTGTTCTTTCAGATGAGCTATGTACAATTTCTACTATTATGGATTCTCATTATTTTAATTATTTTTTTAATCTTTGGGAGTTAGATACCACAAATGGAAAGTATCAAAGAAAACTATAAAATTCTTGCCTAATGACAATCGGGGGAGGGAGGGGCCGAGGGTGGAACGAGTTCCAGGAGATCAGTCTAATATTCAAATTGTTGCATTCCATAGATGAGCATATGGTAACAAATAGGATTGAAGCTGTGGCATTCCATACCATAGAGTATTTATACTTGTACTTACTCTTACAATAAATTGAAAATCACAGTCAAGTATTCATGTAGCTCCTTTATTTAAAGAATTAACATACTATTAACTGATTTTTGCAAGGAATCTGTCACAACTACCTATCTAGAGGGATTTCTTTTAAAACCAGGCTTTCTTTGAGACTGTCAATCATGCTCTTGTCTAATTCTCATGATTTCAGTTGAATAACCATTCTAAATCAAATTATCCACGCCTTTTAGCATTTAACGATGAACTATTTTCCCCTATCTGTTCTCCAATGAAGAAAAAGTCCAACTTTGCAAGTTGAGCTTTGTTACGGTATTTTGAGTTTCTGTATCAGCTTGGTTCAGTTGGCACCACTTAACTTGAGTTAGAATTTTGGGTTTGAGCACCACTCTCGGACTTGAGCATATGGTGTAGGTTGATACTCCAGCAGAGTATTATCTCGGGGATATTAACGATGGTACTATTTGAAGAATTCTGATCAACATTCCTCCCTCAATCAACATCACTGAACAAATTAACTTGCCATTCATCTCATGTCAGTTTGTGAGATCTGTGCACAAAATGCCTTCTATGTTTACCTACACTGCACTTACTGTCACTGCACTTCAAAATGCTTGTATGTGAAATGTTTTGGGTCTGAGAGATTTGATGAGCCACTATAGTAGCGATTTTAACTTGAGGCACCTAGTAACCTAATTTATCCAGTTCCCTTTGAACCCTATTGATCACCTCAATATTGGCTACGTGAGCACATGTATCAGCAATTTTGAAACTTCTACCAATATTAGCCAGTTATGCAGACTAGAAATCCATGCTATTCCTGAGCTTTATAACTAGTATCCAAAGATCAAGTTGAGTCACTGCAATTATTTTGTGATGCGCGTTGAAATCTGTTTGATTGTCACTTGTTGTTTTCTGAATGTGCAGTAATGTAGGGCAATACCCATCAAATAACACCTCCGCCAGGATTGCCTGTTAAAGATTAGTGGAAGAAACTTGCCATGTGCAGCTTGAGACAATTAGTGAAATCAATCCTAAACAAGCCAGAACAGCAGAAACAATGGTGATAGTGGCAGTAAAATAAATTAATCCATGCAGGAAAAACAAATAATAGTGCATATATCATACTAAATAACAGAGAGCTTATAGTGTATTCCAGAGCTATAAATATATGCGGGGTGCCATTTGCCTTCAGCATATTGTAAAATAAAGCTTAACATATTTTCAGTATAAATGATGCTGTACAATGTCAGTTCAGTGTGACTTGCAGAATACAATTGTACATGCTTGTTATCTGTCTAAAATAGGATTACTGTCGCTGTACTGAGCGATAATGCATTAATTTCAGGGTTCAACTGACAGTAATAAACGCTTTGAACTCATTTGTGTCATAGATTGAACCCCATGATGTGCTCCTTGAAAATATCTTTAGCTATCTCTTCTATTTGTAACATGTGAAAGGAAGCAATAGTAAGTGAGCATATATACTGCATGCTGAAGTAACGATGATCTGGATAGCTCTCCTCATTTTCCGCTTGGATTGACAAGGTCGCACATATTTAATCCATTATTGGCACACATTCATAACTTAAAGTCCTCTTATCCATTTGTTCATAAAATTAAGGCACAAGAAGGTAGATTTTCACTGATGTCATCAGTTTCATGCCCGAACCATTTTGATGGTTGGACTTCATTTACATTTCACTGGCGGACTGCCCGCATGTTTCCAGTGATGACAGGCATCCTGTCCACACACCCTGTGCTCACTTAAAGACTGAGTGCACTTCCCTAAAACAAGCTGTCAGTTAATTCTCTAAATCTGTGGTGCTCCTGGGAGGTTTCTGGAGATCAAGATGTCGCAGTTAGGACACCTCAATCCTCTGACACAGTGATGGAGGTGACTGAAGCAGGTGAGGGCATCCGGTGGGTGTTGTTCCCCACAGTTGGCAGGAGGGTGACCAAGCAGACCTAGAGTATCCTAGAGGGAGGTGGCAGACAAGGCTTGCCACGGGCAACATCACCCTCCCCCTCCACCCCCAGTTTAGTGCCACAAGCACTTCAATGGCCTGACCTGAACAGAAAGAATCAGAAAGATGTCCTCCCATCTGCATTATACCTGGCTACAACACACTCTCCTTCCCCACCTCCGCGCCCGCCCCCCACTCTAAACACTTCTCTCCCCTACTTCATATCCTTCTCTAATCACAAGGGGACAGTGTACCAACTTTCCCCATTCCAATGACACCCTCACCTGCTGCTGCTGCCCTCAACAGGCACTATTAGCAGTCTGTGTTTATATTAGCAGTCTGTGTTTATATTAGCAGTCTGTGTTTATATTAGCAGTCTGTGTTTATATTAGCAGTCTGTGTTTATATTAGCAGTCTGTGTTTATATTAGCAGTCTGTGTTTATATTAGCAGTCTGTGTTTATATTAGCAGTCTGTGTTTATATTAGCAGTCTGTGTTTATATTAGCAGTCTGTGTTTATATTAGCAGTCTGTGTTTATATTAGCAGTCTGTGTTTATATTAGCAGTCTGTGTTTATATTAGCAGTCTGTGTTTATATTAGCAGTCTGTGTTTATATTAGCAGTCTGTGTTTATATTAGCAGTCTGTGTTTATATTAGCAGTCTGTGTTTATATTAGCAGTCTGTGTTTATCTGCTACCAACTGCTATGCATTTCACCCCTCTGCTGCCTCTTTTTTCACTTCACATTGGAGCCACTTTCTCACATCGGATCACCTTGCCATCTTACTTGCAGCTTCGCAGCTTCTGCCTCAGCATGTGCACTATCCGGAGCTTTCTCACACATCTGCACAATCCTTTATAAAACCACACACTAACTCATTCCCTCTCTTTTAGCAGGAGAAGCTGTCTTACAGTAATCAGGAGAGGAACAAAGTGGGGTGGAGGTGGGCCAGTCTCACAATAAAATGGTTACAGCACGGAAGGAAGCAATGTGGCCTGTCGAGCCTGTGCTGGCTCTCTGCAAGAGCACTTAAGCCAGTCCCACTCCCCTTTCCCTGTAGCCCGGCAATATTTTTTCTTTCAGGTACTGATCCAATTCCCTTTTGAAAGCCATGATTGAGTCTGCCTCCACCACCCTTCAAGGCAGCACATTCCAGATCCTAACCACTCGCTGCGTAAAAACATCGCCTTTGGTTCTTTTGCACCTTGAATCTGTGCCCTCTGGTTCTTGACCCTTCCACCAATGGGAACAGTTTCTCTCTCTCTACTCTGTCTAGACACCTCATGGTTTTGAACACCTCGATCAAATCGCCTCTCAATCTTCTCTGCTCTAAGGAGAACAACCCCAGCTTTTCTAGTCTATTCACGTAACTGAAGTCTCTCATCTCCGAAATCATTCTCGTAAATCTTTTCTGCACTCTCTCTAAGGCTTTCACATCTTTAATAAAGTGCGATACCCAGAATTGGACACAAAACTCCAGTTGAGGCTGAACCAGTGTTTTATAAAGTTCATCACACTTCCCTGCTTTTGTACTCTATGCCTCTCTTTATGAAGCCCAGTATCCCGTATGCTTTTTTAACAGCTTTTTCAACCTGCACCATCAATGATTGCACATATACCCCCAGGTCTCTCTTTTCATGCATTCCCGTTCGATTGTACTCTTTGTACAGAAAAGAGAGCCGGGATAAATGGGTCATTCTCTGGTTGGCAATCAGTAACTAGTGGGGTGCCGCAGGGATCAGTGCTGGGACCCCAACTATTTACAATCTAATTTAACGACTTGGAAGAAGGGACTGAGTGTAACGTAGCCAAGTTTGCCAACAATACAAAGATGGGAGGAAAAGCAATGTGTGAGGAAGACACACAAATCTGCAAAAGGACATAGACAGGCTAAGTGAGTGGGCAAAAATTTGGCAGATGGAGTATAATGTTGGAAAATGTGAGGTCATGCACTTTGGCAGAAAAAAATCAAAGAGCAAGTTATTATTTAAATGGAGAAAGATTACAAAGTGCTGCAATACAGCGGGACCTGGGGGTACTTGTGCATGAAACACAAAAGGTTAGTATGCAGGTACAGCAAGTGATCAGGAAGGCCAATGGAATCTTGGCCTTTATTGCAAAGGGGATGGAGTATAAAAGCAGGGAAGTCTTACTACAGCTATACAGGTTATTGGTGAGGCCACACCTGGAATACTGTGTGCAGTTTTGGTTTCCATATTTACGAAAGGATATACTTGCTTTGGAGGCAGTTCAGAGAAGGTTCACAAGGTTGATTCCAGGGATGAGAGGGTTGACTTATGAGGAAAGTTTGAGTAGGTTGGGCCTCTACTCATTGGAATTTTGAAGAATGAGAGATGATCTTATCAAAACGTGTAAGATTATGAGGGGGCTTGACAAGGTGGATGCAGAGAGGATGTTTCCACTGATGGGGGAGACTAGAACTAGAGGGCATGAGCTTAGAATAAGGGGTCGCCCATTTAAAACTGAGATGAGGAGGAATTTCTTCTCTGAGGGTTGTAAATCTGTGGCATTCACTGCCTCAGAGAGCTGTGGAAGCTGGGACATTGAATACATTTAAGACAGAAATAGACAGTTTCTTAAATGATATGGGGATAAGAGGTTATGGGGAGCGGGCCGGGAAGTGGAGCTGAGTCCATGATCAGATCAGCCATGATCTTATTGAATGGCTGAGCAGGTTCGAGGGGCCTGATGGCCTACTCCTGCTCCTTTTTCTTATGTTCTTTAGTTTCCATCCAGATTGAGGAGAAAGCTATGGGACATCACATTCAGGGTAACTGCCTATTACTTGTACTTTTTCTCTTTCCTCAAGCAATGACACATTCAGGCAGCATGTAAATCTGGTGTTGTACATTATTGCTAATGCCAAACCTTTTGCTAGGTCCTACTAAAAATCATGGGCGGGATGTTCGGCTTTAGGGTTTTCTCAGTGAAAACGGGAGCAATACGTGAAACTTACCGTTTTCGCTACGCTGCTGTTTTTAGGCCAAATATTTGGCCTTTACGGTAATGGAGGCATTGCACAAGCATTCCCGGCACAAAACGCGAGTCTCGGCAACTTTGATCCGGGGTCGGGAGCATTGCGAGAGAGGCCTTGGGAGTGGGAAAAAAATTTCAAATTCAAAATAACATTCCATAAACATTTACAAAACCCTTAACGATCTAATCCCTGCAAAAAATAAAAACCTTAACTTACCTTTTTTGCAGGTTTTCGTACTTACTGCTGCTGGCAGGGCTGCACGGGCAGGTTTGACCTGTCTGTATTCTGGGCATGGCGAACCGGTCGGGAGAATACCGAAACTCTGACACAAACGCAATCTGAGTCGTTGCATGTCAGCGGCACACCTCTCCCCGGCGGTACTTGGAATCACCGCCGCAAACAGGTACCCGAGGATCCCGCCGGGCTTTGCAACCAGGTTTTCGCTGCGGAGGGTCAAATCGCGATGAAAACCCGGTCACAAACCTGCCACAAATCTGGCCCTAGACTCTAAAGAAACATGATGGGAAGTCAGATAATCCTCTTGAAGAAACACTGGCACTTGCTTCATTACTCTTAAGCACCAACACCGAAATTGGCAACCCTCGTGGGATAGCTCGGGAGATGGAGGCTTCTGCACCTGGTGAATCACAAAGCACGTGAGCAGGAGGACAGGCTAGTGAAAAGGTCAGCTCCGGAGATAGCTCGCCAGAGGGCAAGCTCGGTCCTAACTCTGCTTAAGAGGACAGAGATGCTGACTTTAAGGACTCAGCCTTCAAACTGCTTTCTGCACACCTGGAATTGTATGAGATATAGGAAAGCCTGCCTAGGTATATGACCGCTTTTATGAAGATGCATAGTCTTCTGATGCACAGTTCAGCAGAAAGATGGAGGGAACTAACTCAGGGCAGAGCAAGGATACCTGTGAGCAGTCCCCTTTGTGGTCTGCTCTTCCTCCAGCTCGAGGATCCAGGATGAATCCCAGTGCAATGCAGGCCCTCCCTGAACTTCTGGAAGATTTTGAAGCAGAAAACAGAAAATGAGCCATTTCCAAGGCAACAACTTCTGAAGAAATCCATCCAGGTGAATTGCAAACTGATTCCAATGAGCTGAGGACTTGCAGGTGCATATCCCTTTAACATAGAAACATAGAAACATAGAAAATAGGTGCAGGAGTAGGCCATTCGGCCCTTCTAGCCTGCACCGCCATTCAATGAGTTCATGGCTGAACATTCAACTTCAGTACCCCATTCCTGCTTTCTCGCCATACCCCTTGATCCCCCTAGTAGTAAGGACCTCATCTAACTCCTTTTTGAATATATTTAGTGAATTGGCCTCAACAACTTTCTGTGGTAGAGAATTCCACAGGTTCATCACTCTCTGGGTGAAGAAGTTCCTCCGCATCTCGGTCCTAAATGGCTTACCCCTTATCCTTAGACTGTGACCTCTGGTTCTGGACTTCCCCAACATTGGGAACATTCTTCCTGCATCTAACCTGTCTAACCCCGTCAGAATTTTAAATGTTTCTATGAGGTCCCCTCTCATTCTTCTGAACTCCAGTGAATACAAGCCCAGTTGATCCAGTCTTTCTTGATAGGTCAGTCCTGCCATCCCGGGAATCAGTCTGGTGAACCTTCGCTGCACTCCCTCAATAGCAAGAATGTCCTTCCTCAGGTTAGGAGACCAAAACTGTACACAATACTCCAGGTGTGGCCTCACCAATGCCCTGTACAACTGTAGCAACACCTCCCTGCCCCTGTACTCAAATCCCCTTGCTATGAAGGCCAACATGCCATTTGCTTTCTTAACCGCCTGCTGCACCTGCATGCCAACCTTCAATGACTGATGTACCATGACACCCAGGTCTCTTTGCACCTCCCCTTTTCCTAATCTGTCACCATTCAGATAATAGTCTGTCTCTCTGTTTTTACCACCAAAGTGGATAACCTCACATTTATCCACATTATACTTCATCTGCCATGCATTTGCCCACTCACCTAACCTATCCAAGTCGCTCTGCAGCCTCACAGCATCCTCCTCGCAGCTCACACTGCCACCCAACTTAGTGTCATCCGCAAATTTGGAGATACTACATTTAATCCCCTCATCTAAATCATTAATGTACAGTGTAAACAGCTGGGGCCCCAGCACAGAACCTTGCGGTACCCCACTAGTCACTGCCTGCCATTCTGAAAAGTACTCATTTACTCCTACTCTTTGCTTCCTGTCTGACAACCAGTTCTCAATCCATGTCAGTACACTACCCCCAATCCCATGTGCTCTAACTTTGCACATCAATCTCTTGTGTGGGACCTTGTCGAACGCCTTCTGAAAGTCCAAATATACCACATCAACTGGTTCAACCTTATCCACTCTACTGGAAACATCCTCAAAAAATTCCAGAAGATTTGTCAAGCATGATTTCCCTTTCACAAATCCATGCTGACTTGGACCTATCATGTCACCTCTTTCCAAATGCACTGCTATGACATCCTTAATAATTGATTCCATCATTTTACCCACTACCGATGTCAGGCTGACCGGTCTATAATTCCCTGTTTTCTCTCTCCCTCCTTTTTTAAAAAGTGGGGTTACATTGGCTACCCTCCACTCCATAGGAACTGATCCAGAGTCAATGGAATGTTGGAAAATGACTGTCAACGCATCCACTATTTCCAAGGCCACCTCCTTAAGTACTCTGGGATGCAGTCCATCAGGCCCTGGGGATTTATCGGCCTTCAATCCCATCAATTTCCCCAACACAATTTCCCGGCTAATAAGGATTTCCCTCAGTTCCTCCTCCTTACTAGACCCCCCGACCCCTTTTATAACCGGAAGGTTGTTCGTGTCCTCCTTCGTGAATACCGAACCAAAGTACTTGTTCAATTGGTCCGCCATTTCTTTGTTCCCCGTTATGACTTCCCCTGATTCTGACTGCAGAGGACCTACGTTTGTCTTTACTAACCTTTTTCTCTTTACATATCTATAGAAACTTTTGCAATCCGTCTTAATGTTCCCTGCAAGCTTCTTCTCATACTCCATTTTCCCTACCCTAATCAAACCCTTTGTCCTCCTCTGCTGAGTTCTAAATTTCTCCCAGTCCCCAGGTTTGCTGCTATTTCTGGCCAATTTGTATGCCACTTCCTTGGCTTTAATACTATCCCTGATTTCCCTTGATAGCCACGGTTGAGCCACCTTCCCTTTTTTATTTCTATGCCAGACAGGAATGTACAATTGTTGTAGTTCATCCATGCGGTCTCTAAATGTCTGCCATTGCCCATCCACAGTCAACCCCTTAAGTATCATTCGCCAATCCATCCCAGCCAATTCACGCCTCATACCTTCAAAGTTAGCCTTCTTTAAGTTCTGGACCATGGTCTCTGAATTAACTGTTTCATTCTCCATCCCAATGCAGAATTCCACCATATTATGGTCACTCTTCCCCAAGGGGCCTCGCACAACGAGATTGCTAATTAATCCTCTCTCATTACATAACACCCAGTCTAAGATGGCCTCCCCCCTAGTTGGTTCCTCGACATATTGGTCTAAAAAACCATCCCTTATGCACTCCAGAAAATCCTCCTCCACCGTATTGCTTCCAGTTTGGTTAGCCCAATCTATGTGCATATTAAAGTCACCCATTATAACTGCTGCACCTTTATTGCACGCACCCCTAATTTCCTGTTTGATGCCCTCCCCAACATCACTACTACTGTTTGGAGGTCTGTACACAACTCCCACTAACGTTTTTTGCCCTTTGGTGTTCTGCAGCTCTACCCATATAGATTCCACATCATCCAAGCTAATGTCCTTCCTAACTATTGCCTTAATCTCCTCCTTAACCAGCAATGCTACCCCACCTCCTTTTCCTTTTATTCTATCCTTCCTGAATGTTGAATACCCCTGGATGTTGAGTTCCCAGCCCTGCTCATCCTGGAGCCACGTCTCCGTAATCCCAATCACATCATATTTGTTAACATCTATTTGCACAGTTAATTCATCCACCTTATTGCGGATACTCCTTGCATTAAGACACAAAGCCTTTAGGCTTGTTTTTTTAACACCCTCTGTCCTTTTAGAATTTTGCTGTACAATGGCCCTTTTTGTTCTTTGCCTTGGGTTTCTCTGCCCTCCACTTTTCCTCATCTCCTTTCTGTCTTTTGTTTTTGCCTCCTTTTTGTTTCCCTCTATCTCCCTGCATTGGTTCCCATCCCCCTGCCATATTAGTTTAACTCCTCCCCAACAGCACTAGCAAACACTCCCCCGAGGACATTGGTTCCGATTCTGCCCAGGTGCAGACCGTCCGGATTGTACTGGTCCCACCTCCCCCAGAACCGGTTCCAATGCCCCAGGAATTTGAATCCCTCCCTGCTGCACCACTGCTCAAGCCACGTATTCATCTGAGCTATCCTGCGATTCCTACTCTGACTAGCACGTGGCACTGGTAGCAATCCTGAGATTACTACTTTTAAGGTCCTACTTTTTAATTTAGCTCCTAGCTCCTTAAATTCATTTCGTAGGAACTCATCCCTTTTTTTACCTATGTCATTGGTAACGCATCCAAAAGCCATTTCATCTTCCTTGCTGAAAATGACAGAGGGGTCCTATTGATGTCAGGACTCCAATTTGAATATTTCAATGAAATGCTCACTATTTACAATCTATATTAACGATTTGGAAGAAGGGACTGAGTGTAACGTAGCCAAGTTTGCTGATGATACATAGATGGGAGGAAGGGCAATGTGTGAGGAGGACATAGAGGCTGCAGGGGGACATAGACAGGCTAAGTGAGTGGGCAAGAATTTGGCAGATGGATTATAATGTTGGAAAGTGAGAGGTCATGCACTTTAGCAGAAAAATTCAAAGAGAAAGTTATTATTGAAATGGAGAAAGATTGCAAAGTGCCGCAGTACAGCGGGACCTGTGGGTACTTGTGCATGAAACACAAAAAGTTAGTATGCAGGTACAGCAAGTGATCAGGAAGGGCAATGGAACCTTGGCCTTTATTGCAAAGGGGATGGAGTATAAAAGCAGGGAAGTCTTGCTACAGTTATACAGAGCATTGGTGAGGCCACACCTGGAATACTGCATACAGTTTTGGTTTACATGTTTGCGAAAGGATATACTTGCTTTGGAGGCAGTTCAGAGAAGGTTCATTAGGTTGATTCTGGAGATGAGGGAGTTGACTTATGAGGAAAGGTTGAGTAGGTTGGGCCTCTACTCATTGGAATTCAGAAGAATGAGAGGTGATCTTATCGAAACGTATAAGATTATGAGGGGGCTTGACAAGGTGGATGCAGAGAGGATGTTTCCACTGATGGGGAGACTAGAACTAGGGGGCATAATCTTAGAATAAGGGGCCGCCCATTTAATACTGAGATGAGAGAAATTTCTTCTCTGAGGGTTGTAAATCTGTGGAATTCGCTGCCTCAGAGAGCAGTGGAAGCTGGGACATTGAATAAATTTAAGACCGAAATAGATAGTTTCTTGAGCGATAAGGGGAGATGAGGGGTTATGGGGAGCGGGCGGGGAAGTGGAGCTGAGCCCATGATCAGATCAGCCATGATCGTATTAAATGGCGGAGCAGGCTCGAGGGGCCTTATGGCCTTCTCCTGCTCCTATTTCTTATGTTCTTATGCTCTCACCTGCTTCTGATGGGTGCCTGGGTGGTCTAATGAAGGCCCCGAGAAAAATGGCACCGTTACAATTCTGAATTTTGAATTTGTTCAGTGAGCATTCCTGTGGTGGCGACACGGGATGAACCGTGTATGATCCACATCTGTGCAATCTTTAAGTGCTAATGAAGATGGTAAAGCAGGAAGATTACTAGGGGCGGTAAATACAGCACTGTGACTTACAGGTTGCTACTGCCCATTCCCACAGGCAGAGTGACTTCAAACCAGCCCTAATGTGTTACAAAGAGGGTCCTGAAAAGCTGATATCAGGAGGAGAGGATTTAGTTATGAAGAGAGACTAAAGACCAGCTAAAGTACAACGAAGACAATTAAGAGGAGATCTAATAGAAGTGTTCAAAATTATGAGGGATTTTGATAAGGGCCTCAACCCTTTTCCTTCCTAGATCATTGGTTCCAACATGAACCATGACTTCTGGCTGTTCCCCTTCTCTCCCCCCCCCCCCGACCCCGCCCCCAGAATGTTCTATACCCGTTCCGTTCCATGATGTCCTTTACCCTGGCACCAGAGAGGCAACGCATCATGCAGGATTCATGTCGGTGGTTGCAGAAATGCCTGCCTATTCCCCTGTCCCCTGACCAATTATTATTCCATTCTATAAAGAAAATGGTTAATATTTTATTACAATATACATCATTAATATTAGCTTTTGAGTTCTGAAATACCTTTGCTCCTGTTACAATTTTCAGGTTTGCCTTAGATATTCTCTTGGGCTCTGTTGTCACTCTTGTAAGCGATTCCCGTCTCTTCCATCCCGGACAGAAATGAGCTGCTTGGGTTGCGTCCTTCCTTCTGTTTCCCCCTCTTCAGCTTCCTGCTCTTCAGCTTCCTCCTTTTCTGTGTCTTCCTCTTCCTTTTGTGAGCAGATGCTGTAAATTTGAAAGGACAGCATAAAATGCTAGAAAAACTCAGCAGGACATGCAGCATCTTGATCTGAGATGTGAACGCTTGTTTCTCTCTCCATGGATGTTGCCTGACCTGCTGAGTATTTGCAGCTTTTTCTGTCTTCTCACAAGCCTTCCTTTACCATCCAAGGCCTTACAAGCATCCAGCAGCATATTTAAAAAAAACTTTTAACATCTATTGCAGCAAGCAACTACTTCAGTAAAATCAAAAAAAACCCAGTCCAAAAGCCTAAATGCAAACTTACCTGAATAATGTGTATGTCCTTTAAGAGGTGCTGACAGTGCCTCTGTGAGTCTGCTTGCATGCTGGGTTTACAGGGCGCACTTTGGACCCAGCGCTGAACTTAGCACAAAGATGCAAGTTCGCCATGGTGACGTTAAGTCGGCGTTGTACGATGAATGACGTCACCGCTCCCTCATTTTACTTTGCAGGGCGATGCATTTTACCGGCAGGGCTGATGGTCTGGGAAAACAGAGGATGCTGTGAGAGTAGCCACCAGCTGGAAAAAGAATGGCAGCCACCCTCTTTTCATGTTTTTTGGACGGTAACGGGTGGCGTAAAGCCCCCAAAGTTTTAGCCCAATGTCTTATACAAGAGTGCCTTCATGTGCACTTATCCAATCTTTCAGTCGGTGGACTGACTATATCCTGAAGTTCAGCCTCTGAATGAGCGCAGACGCAGGCGTCGTCCGTGTATTGCAGGTCAATGACAGAAGTTGGGGTGATCTTAGACCTGGCCTGGAGGCAGCGTAGGTTAAACAGCTTGCCACTGGTTCTGTCGTTTTGGACTGTTCAGCCACTAAAGAACTCAGTTTAGAAGTGGAAGCAAGTCTTCCTCGATTCCGAGGGATTTACTGTGATGACGATGAGGTGGACTGAGAAACACTTTAGTGAGTCAAGACCAGATATGAATCATTAAGCTGATTTATATTACAGACAACATCTAGAGTTACAGATATAATCAAAACTTGCTTCTCTTAACCTCATACCACTCTTAAGAAAAATAATAAATGTTGCTCCATTAACCTTCTGGTTCTGACCAGCCCTGAACTTCAAATGAATGAGTTTTGTCTGGCTAGGCCAGGTTCCCTTCCAGGCCTGATCTTGCCCATTTGTTTCTTACTTTATTTTGTCCTCTTTCCATAGGAATGAGAGGTGATCGTATCGAAACGTATAAGATTATGAGGGGGCTTGACAAGGTGGATGCAGAGTGGATGTTTCCACTGATGGGGGAGACTAGAACTCGAGGGCATGATCTTAGAATAAGGGGCCGCCCATTTAAAACTGAGATGAGGAGAAACTTCTTCTCTCAGAGGGTTGTAAATCTGTGGCATTCACTGCCTCAGAGAGCTGTGGAAGCTGGGACAATGAATAAATTTAAGACAAAGATAGACAGTTTCTTAACCAATAAGGGATTAAGGGGTTATGGGGAACGGGAAGGGAAGTGGACCTGAGTCCATTATTGGATCAGCCTGATCGTATTACATGGCGGAGCAGGCTCGAGGGGCCGAATGGCCTACTCCTGCTCCTATTTCTTATGTAAGTCTTCCAGCCTATCCATTTTTCAGGGGTTGGTCAATAGGGGGTCCCAATTAAACTTGTCCCACTGTCCCCGAGTGAACTTCCGCCAGACAATCTCCACTGAGCACACAGGCAAGGCAGAGATTGCAACTTACCATGTGTGGATGCAGGATGGAATCATCGGAATGTGTTAACAGCTTAACTATTGGTCTTGAACTGATGGTGGCCATTTCTTTTCAAGAGAAGCCATTGATGCATCCAACCCCATACTGTTTGAATAACTCTAGCTTTTCAAGTGCTGGCACTGTGTCTATTAAAATTTTATAATCATGGATTCGACTTCATGTCAAAACTATATTGTAGTTTAAACCAAAAATCGCTGTCGGGTAGAATAGACCGGAATCCTGAAACACAACATCGTATTGGAAAATAATGCATTCTGAGTGCTAAATATTACCAGATGAATATACAAGATATTATTACTTACAGTAATCTGAACTGAAAACTTGTGAACTATTTTATACATTTTTGTCATAGAAAATGCTTTCATAGGTGTCAAAGGTCATTAGTACCATCAATACTTACATAATGACAATTGAAATACATTCTTTTGTAGTATTGGCTAGTTGGCTGCTGCCTTTTCTCTGCAACCAGTGGAAAAGCTTTGTGTAGATATAATTGAATCTTATGAAGATTATATTAAATTATGAGATACTGCATATTAAGGTGATAAATGATCTACATTGAACATGCATTATGTTAGCCATCAAAATGGAACACTGTCTCATTGACTAAATGCTTTTGTATCTAAGTAACTAATCAGAGCCTAGAGTAAAAGCCACTTGAAACAATGGATGACATTTCAAAGTGAGTACCATCAATCGTTTTCCTGACATTTCCCATTTTTTTGATGGTTTCTGTGATTGGGTTATTTGCAATTGTAATAAAGAACCTCATTTAAATATTACTGCAATTAGGCTTAACCCTGGAGAATAACTGTGTTCTTCTAAAAGCTTTGCTTTTAAAGTGAAAAGTTGTCAAAAATGATCTAATAAGATATTAATGTATGGTGATCTCAAAATGCTGTCATCTAAATTGAATATATAAGGAACATAATTTCATTCACCTTTAAAGGAGGAAGATTAAACAGACTGCATTTTGTTTGTTACCCTGTTATACGCGTAGTTTTCTTATTGAACCACAGATTCTATTATTGATAAGATCAACTTTTGGTAGATGCATAAAAGTTGTATTGGGAATAACACTTCTTTAAAATTAGATCACTCAAATAGTGATTTTGCCAGATAATTGATAGATAATTGGGATTTATTTAAAAATTATAATTATTAACATGGTTGTTTAGAACCATGCTAAATAGGAGCACTAACTATTATATATCTAGGAACCAGAAATAAAACCGATTCATTTGGCTCCTTCCAGTCTTCAGGCTGTTTGACTTCAATTTGGGGAGGGGGTAATTTTCACTTTTGGTGATTGTGTGAAACTGGTGATGTCTGATTGGCTGCCTGTTATACACTCTGTCTGATTTCATAGAAAGGAAAATTGGGAGAGGTGTCTTTCTGTCACCCATGGATGTAATGGTTGTAAATATAATAGGAGATAATAATTGGTAGATGTTCTAGTGAAGTCTAAGACAGATCATGACATATTTAAAAAGTGTTTCTAGAAGGTTTGCTGTCTGAGGTGCAGCGAAATGCAAATTTGATAAAACAAAGAAACAAGATATTCATTCAGCATAACACAGTAGGTGTACAGTGGTGATTTATCTGCATGTACTATCAAGCCAAATTGTGCTATTATTTTCAAACAGACACTACGAAACTGGAAAATTGCAGTCCTAGCTTTAGTTCCTCAAATTGTCTGTAGATGTCACTTCAGATTCAACTGTACTTCACACCAGGAACAGCTTGATTTACACAAGTAAGAGGGGAGGAATTGGCTGAATAACCAGAACATGTTTTCTATAATAAGCATCAAAAACAATATCCATGAGCAAATAATCAATTAATTTGTTAAACATATAACAAAATTTCAGTAGACAGCTGGGCTATAGCTGGTTGCATACACTGTGCTGAATAACAGTTATACAAGGACTAATAGGACAGCAGGTGATCACTATTGGATACTAAATCATTCATCCAGTATTTTTGCTTTGTGTACAAATCACTAGCAATGAAATTTCTCAAAAATTGAAAAACATTTTCCCCATTATGTTCATGTGAAAAGGTAATGCGTTTTCTTTGCTACTGAAGTGATCTGCTTGATGTATAATACAAATCGCCTAAGCTTTTACATGGACACAAAAAACTTTGCAAAATCCACTACTAAAATACGATCACATGGACTTAGACAGTGTTATTGATTTATTAACCCTCAAAGCCTCCGTGATAAAGTACGACATCCCCACTGACACCTGGGAGTCCCTGGCCAAAGACCACCCTAAGTGGAGGAAGTACATCCGGGAGGGCACTGAGCACCTCGAGTCTCATCGCCGAGAGCATGCAGAAATCAAGCGCAGGCAGCGGAAGGAGCGTGCGGCAAACCAGTCCCACCCACCCTTTCCCTCAACGACTATCTGTCCCACCTGTGACAGAGACTGTGGTTCCCGTATTGGGCTGTACAGCCAGCTAAGAATTCATGTTAAGAGTCGAAGCAAGTCTTCCTCGATTCTGAGGGACTGCCTATGATGATATTGATCATTATAGGAAAAGTATATATTGAATAACATGCTGCATATATATATATTGAGTGACCACAGTAACATTTTAATTAGCGTTATCTTAACTTTTGCTGTTTCAAAACATTTAAACCTATGATTGGTATTAATGTAATACATTTCATTTGTCATTTCCTCTCATGAATATTGTGTCACCACGGTACCTGAAGCTGCCATCTTATTTACCAGTCACATCACCGTGTCATTCTGCGAAAGGGTTAAGTACCTTATTGTTGATGTTACTTCATATAACAGAGAACAAAGAGTACCAGGATTAGTAAATAACTACAATTAAAACTATTTGCATCTGCACAAAAAGTGCATTCTGCTCCTCTGGTTGATGGTGTTGTCTAGGGTTAGATATTTTTTATCTGAATGAAAACTGACACACACTTGTCTTTCAGCATAATTGATCCAGTAACACAATTGCAGAAATGCACAATGCAGGTCCTGGAATTGGGATTTTGTCAGGAACAGCAAAAAGGGCACCTTTACTACTGATCTCTTAACATTTCTCAAGCAACAGTCAAGCCACTTGACCAGTATAACTTTCCCAAAGTTAATGCAATGTGTTCACAATTGAGAAAATAGGCTGAAGAGTACAGATTGATCAGCCAGGCACTGCACGTGCTAGTAACCGCTGTCTTGGAGGTACACAAGTAGATTTTTGGCAGGCTAGTAAATATACAGCAATATATTACCCAAAGAGTGAACTTGATGTCAACTAATGGGAGACTCGGCCTGGAAGATGAGAAGAAGTTGCACAACTTACAGAAGAGCACAAGGTAAGACATAATTATTTCTATGAAGTAACAGCACAACACATATGTGATGAACACTGTACTGACACAGAAAATTGTTAGTGGAAGTGTAGCAACTGAAGTAGTAGAAGTTAACATATGAGGGGTGCAGAAATTAATTTTAGTTGCCTTGATGGGAAAGAAATAATTTTCATGGGTCAGTCATCCTCTCTCAATCACTGTTGGGTAGGCCCTGCATGGAACAGGACCCTATTGAATGAAAACGCTAACTCTACACAATTGATTTATTTTGGGAGGAAAAATCTGAAAGACCTTTAGATTGTGGAGATTGGAGGCAAATGCACAACTGTTGGTATGTATATATTAATCATATATTCTGTGATTTGTACACCAGTATGTGCAATCACAATTCAGTTCTTTTACATGCCCAGATAGCTCTGTATCGTACACTCACTGCCTGCTCCAGTAGCTGTTATGCCTTATAGGGTTCCTATGTTCTGTGCACTCTTGGGCCACCCTTATATTCCGTGCTCGACTGCAGTTGTTACACCAGTGGTCACTGCAACCATGCTCACAGGCAGAAAACGCCTCGATGATACTCATTTCGATCACTTCTGTGCTAATACTTCAAATTAAAGAAAAGAAAGAACTTGCATTCATACAGCGCCTTTCATGACCTTGGGACATCCCAAAATGCCTCACAGCCAATGAAGTACTTTTAAAGTGTAGTCACTGTTATAATGTAGGAAACACAGCAACCAATTTATGCACAGCAAGCTCCCACAAACAGCAATGAGATAATGACCAGAGAATAGGTTTTAGTGGTGCTGGTTTGAGGGATAATATTAGGCAGGATGCTGGGGAAAACTCCCCTGCTCATCTTCAAAATAGTGCCATGGGATCTTTTACAACCACCTGGGAGGGTTGAACACACAACATTCTGACTCAGGCAAGAGTCACCATTGTTCCCTTGGTTAAACTCACTTGGGCCGAAATTCAGGTCCACCCGAAACAGGATGCACCGACCGCTTTCTGGCCACCATTACTGCCGCAATGGTTGAGGCGGGAATCCGCCCGAAATTCAGCAAATAAAAAAAGATGGCGCCCAGCAGTATTGGTCGGCGGGAATTGGCACTTTGTAGTGGTGTGGGTGGGGAGCTTGGAGCGGAGTTTCCACACGGAAATTCATCTTCTGGTGATGAGGTCTTAACGAGCCAGCTGCTCCCTGGCCGCCTTAAAGTAGGCCCTGAGGAGGGAAGGTGTAGTTAAGGCCATGGCTGCTGGACCTGTAGTGAGGAGGGCAAGCCGTTTGTCAGATACAAAACTGGAGACACTGATGCAGGCTGCAGAGGGAAGGAGGTGAGTGCTGTACCCTGACAGAGGCAGACCGACTTGCAAGGTCTTCACCAATGCCTGGAGAGAGACAGCTGTGGAGGTGTCGGGGACCTCCAGTCATGACCAGACCGCCAGTGCAGAAAAATGATGAACGACATCATCTGTCTGATGAAAGTGAATACCTGTTGCACCAACTGCTGACCTTACATCAGCAAGCCTGTCCTTCACATTCTGTCATTTCCCACCTTCACTATATAGTCACTAATGAGGCCTGATCTATATGTATTGTATATATTGATATGTGGGCGTTCTCGCAATGGAGGCTCCCTTTCATGTCACAGTGACAGTTGCATGTCAGGGACACACACTTGTGCATTTATTTCTGAGGCCTCATCACACGGCCACTCAGCAACCATTCTTTGTTTTGCAGGCCAAGGTTGCTCACAACCGGTTGGAACAGAGGAGGGCAGGTGGTGGCGATCCCCAGCTTCAACTCCTCACACCTTTGGAGGAGAGGGTAGAGGCGCTAGTGGGCAGACATGCTGCATTCCCTGTGGCCACGGTACTGGTGATGCTGATCCCCCTGTGGGCAGCATGGGTCAGTGACGGCCCTCCTTTAATGCTATCTCTCCCTGAAAGCACCAGCGCCTACTGTACCTTTCCTTCTGAAAGTGTGTTCGTTGCAGCCGCCATGCGCCAATCCACTACCTCTTCCTCACGGCATCCCTTGTGCCATTTATGCTTGCAGATGAGAGGTCACGTGACAGCCAACGAGAGGGTCCTAACACTGTTGTGAGTGGGAGGGCAATGCAGGAGGACAGCCTTGAAAGCAGTGGCCGCCGAGGCCACGGAGAGGATGACATGGAGAGTGGGAGGCGAGGCCTTGACGACAGCCTTGAGGGAACTGAAAGCCATAGGGATCGTGAGATCCTCGAGCAAACTGGGTCTTTGAGCCCAGATAACACCCTCCATCCATTGGCTCGAGCTCAGGTGAGGCAGAGGGCAAGGGGGTCACTGTGGGCAGCAGCACGTCACTGCTTCCACTCACACGCGCTAGCTCAGACACTGGAAATACGCAGTCGGAGATAGCAGAGGGGTCTGCACTGGGTGTTGCACCGGGGCCTAGTGGGCTGCAGCATGGTGACGGGCAAAGGGAACCTCAGGTACTATCTCTCCGGGGGACAAGTCCACACCAGAGTTCTGCTGCGGAGGACTCAGATGAACCCATTGATGTTGGAGCTTATGAAAGATGGACGGAGGCCATGTATTCCCAGATGTTAGGAGCAGGGGTAAGGGTGCCGGACAGGCTGTCGGAACTGGTGAGGAGTGTGGAGGAGCCCGCCTCCGGCATTGTCGACAGCTCTGCGCAATCCATGGAGCCCATCGTTGCCAGTGTGCAGGCGATGGTGGACTCCCAGGGAGACCGTGTGGATCTAGCTATGATGCCGCAACTCGTAGGTGATGTGGCAGCTGCCATTACAGCACAGGCGCGAGGGAACGAGTGCATCGGTGCTGGATTGGAGAGGGTGGCCGCAGCCCTGGAAGCTCAAAATGCTCTTATGCCCTCTGAGCAACAGGCCACGGAGCCCCTTACTGCTGTCATCTCTGAGACTGTGTCTGCCCTCATGCAGTCTCAGCTGGATACCACCCGACACCTCAGTGTTACCTTCGCGGCTGGGTCCACCGTGGGCCACAGGAGAGGCTCCTCGGGCCAGGATCCTGATGATGTGCTCTCTCAGGATCACACCATTCCTAACCCCAGACCTGTCCCTCTGCCATTGCTGCCAAGGCCAATTGAACCCTCCCAGGAGGGTGCTGACCAGTCTCCAGCCGGCCCTTCCATGGCCAGAGCTGGTCGAGGGCATCCTAGAAGGACATCTGTAGCTGGAGAACCAGTTGATGTGGTATATTTGGACTTTCAGAAGGCGTTCGACAAGGTCCCACACAAGAGATTGATGTGCAAAGTTAGAGCACATGGGATTGGGGGTAGTGTACTGACATGGATTGAGAACTGGTTGTCAGACAGGAAGCAAAGAGTAGGAGTAAATGGGTACTTTTCAGAATGGCAGGCAGTGACTAGTGGGGTACCGCAAGGTTCTGTGCTGGCGCCCCAGCTGTTTACACTGTACATTAATGATTTAGATGAGGGGATTAAATGTAGTATCTCCAAATTTGCGGATGACACTAAGTTGGGTGGCAGTGTGAGCTGCGAGGAGGATGCTGTGAGGCTGCAGAGCGACTTGGATAGGTTAGGTGATTGGGCAAATGCATGGCAGATGAAGTATAATGTGGATAAATGTGAGGTTATCCACTTTGGTGGTAAAAACAGAGAGACAGACTATTATCTGAATGGTGACAGATTAGGAAAAGGGGAGGTGCAAAGAGACCTGGGTGTCATGGTACATCAGTCATTGAAGGTTGGCATGCAGGTGCAGCAGGCGGTTAAGAAAGCAAATGGCATGTTGGCCTTCATAGCAAGGGGATTTGAGTACAGGGGCAGGGAGGTGTTGCTGCAGTTGTACAGGGCATTGGTGAGGCCACACCTGGAGTATTGTGTACAGTTTTGGTCTCCTAACCTGAGGAAGGACATTCTTGCTATTGAGGGAGTGCAGCGAAGGTTCACCAGACTGATTCCCGGGATGGCGGGACTGACCTATCAAGAAAGACTGGATCAACTGGGCTTGTATTCACTGGAGTTCAGAAGAATGAGAGGGGACCTCATAGAAACATATAAAATTCTGACGGGGTTAGACAGGTTAGATGCAGGAAGAATGTTCCCAATGTTGGGGAAGTCCAGAACCAGGGGTCACAGTCTAAGGATAAGGGGTAAGCCATTTAGGACCGAGATGCGGAGGAACTTCTTCACCCAGAGAGTGGTGAACCTGTGGAATTCTCTACCACAGAAAGTTGTTGAGGCCAATTCACTAAATATATTCAAAAAGGAGTTAGATGAGGTCCTTACTGCTAGGGGGATCAAGGGGTATGGCGAGAAAGCAGGAATGGGGTACTGAAGTTGAATGTTCAGCCATGAACTCATTGAATGGCGGTGCAGGCTAGAAGGGCCGAATGGCCTACTCCTGCACCTATTTTCTATGTTTCTATGTTTCCACACAGGGAACACAAAGCAGCCTTCCCAGACCCATGAGGCAGCCACAAGAGAGACACTGCGGTGTAGTATTCGGATAGGCACACGTAAGAGGGGTTATAACGAGATGCACAAGGATGAGAAATGAGATTGTGTTGGTATTTTGCACCGTTGTTTATTATGTAATAAATCTTTATTTTCCTGAGGAATTCAAACCATTTCACAGGCGCAAGGATGAACTCTCGATTCAGGCCGATTGCCTGCTGTGGGGAAACCGAGTAGTCATGCCCCAGATGGGCAGAGAGGTGTTCATCAGAGAACTCCACAATGAGCACCCGGGCATTGTCATGATGAAGGCAATTGCCAGGTCACACGTTTGGTGGCCAGGGATAGACGCAGACCTGGAACTTTGTGTTCGTAGGTGCAACACGTGTGCCCAGCTGGGCAACGCACCCAGGGAAGCTCCTGGTCCTGGCCCACCAAGCCTTGCTCACGCATCCATGTGGACTACGCAGGTCCTTTCATGGGAAAAATGCTTTTGGTTGTAGTAGACGCCTACTCCAAACAGATCGAGTGTGACATTCTCAATTCAAGCACATCCTCTGCCATGATAGAAAGTCTACGGGCAATGGTCTACCGGACGTCTTGGTCAGCGACAATGGCCCGTGCTTTACAAGCACTGAATTCCAGGACTTCATGGCAGGCAATGGAATTAACCATGTCAGAACGGCACCGTTCAAGCCGGCCTCAATCGGCCAGGCGGAACGAGCAGTGCAGATAATCAAACAGGGGATGCTCAGAATCCAAGGGGGTTCCCTACAAAGCCGCTTATCACGCCTCCTGTTGGCCTATAGATCCCAATCACATTCGCTCACAGGGGTTCCACCCGCAGAGCTGCTAATGAAAAGGATGCTCACAAAACAGGTTATCCTTTATACACCCCACCATGAAAGAAATTGTTGAGAGCAGGCGCCAGTCATAATGTGACTACCATGACGGGAATGTGAGGGTGCGAGGTATTGATGTCAATGACCCTGTCTTATTGGGATCACAGGTTAAGTGATCCCAATAAGACAGGGCCTAAATGGCTCGCAGGCACTGTGATTGCCAAAGAGGGGAATAGGATTCTGGTAGTTAAACTTACCAATGGACAAATCTGCCGCAAACACATGGATCAAACAAAAAGGAGGTTCAGCAACCCCATGGAAGAAGCAGAGGAAGAACACGATGTAGAGTTCACTCCACCACAGATGACCGAACACCGGAACCAAGTGTAGGAGAGCCCAGTCACTGTGGACAGTCTGGACAGGCCTGAGGCACCACAAACAGCAGACACTCAGGCCAGCGCCCAACAACCAGAGCCCCAACTCAGGCACTCCACAAGGGAGCGTAAACCACCAGAGAGACTTAACCTGTGATCCCAATAAGACTTTGGGGGGGAGGTGATGTCATGTATTTAACTGTCATTGTAATCCATGTATAAACTGACCTAAGTTGTACACTGTGAGAACACTGACCACTAGGTGGCGAACTTGTGGGAGACACTCCTAACCTGGACTTTCAGGTATAAAAGGGAAAGCTCCACCCACCTTCACCACTTCAGTGCTGGCGAATAAAGGTTACTGGTCACAGAGTGACCTTCTCTCAAGTATGGGCCTCGTGTGCATTTATACTGTCTAGTAAGGACATATTAGTCTGGAGCAGGTTAGTTTGAGTATAGGTTCTGGGGCGGAGAGGCAGCAGTGTGCACTCTGAGTGCGTCATTACAGCCACGTACACACTACCGTGGGGGAAGTGGGGGTTGAGCGCCGCTCCAGAAATGGCCGAGTTAAATTTCACTGCCGCCGGTCATTGGACTGTAAGTTGGCGGCCGCTCGACTCCGCCCCTGGCCGCCATTTTCCGACAGTAACCAGCCTTTTTGGGGAGCTGGATTTCAGCCCCACTGATCTGAGCTGGAGTAAAATACTTTTTGATTTGACCATGTAGATGTTCTTCATTGACAAGTAAAAATGACCTCATTTGTTACTTTACATTAACCTTTTTTTATTCCTTTTTTGGAGGAATAGACATCCTTCGGGCAGTTGGAACACAAGCGAGGAGTCCTTTGTAGCTTTCTCCCAATAGTACACCACTTTTTCTTCAAAGCTACTTTCCCTGCTGAAGTCTTTGAGTGTTTTACAATGTTGTAGCCCTCCTAGATATCCACCATTTTTTAACGGAAACACAGTTGTTTGTGAGTTGTGCCACTTCATATACTGATATTTTTGTTAGCAATCTCAGTTTTCCCTTCAAGCGCTATGATGATGTCTTTGGATGCGAATATAAAGAACAGGTTTTGTTTTGAGATTGTGTGGAATGAAATTAGCTTCAGAGCATAGAAAATGCTGTGACAGAAATGAAGTACCTTTGCCCATAACAGATTATTTATTAAATTATTTTGTGTTGCTCACAGCACACATGGGGTTACAAATGATGACAGCAAGCTGCAGAGAATACACATTCCAGACTAGTTGATATGTGCAAGTTAATTATTGTCATTATTTTTGATTTGAGAACACATGTAACAGGTCATTCAAGATGTTTGGAGAGATCAATTTAAATACAAAGCTCATGTGGGGTTGTTTATAGAACGTATTGGCAGTTATGTTTAAGGGCAAATCATCTTTTTATCCTGCAAATGGCTGACCACCTAATCTGGGTGTGAGAGATGAAATATTTCCATGTGCTTTATTCTGGGATATCTTCAAAGGAATTTGGATGGTATTGCACAAAGACAGAAGTCTCTGGTAGAACTAATCAGAGACTCCATGGCAGTGGATGTCATGCAAGAACTAAGTGACCACCTTTGCACAGTCAAGTTTTATGTTGAGGGTCTGTTGTTTCTGATATTTCAAGAATAGTAAAATTATAATAAGTATACATATAAATGTATCAAGTAGTTTATAGCTTGAGCCCAGGCCTGATACATTATATATTATTCTGCCAACTGCAGATGAGAAGATGGTGACACATGATCTGTATATTGTGTGTATATATATATATATACATCTGTGTGTGTCTATATATATTTCCCTTAGCAGAGGGGTCAACAACCAGGGGACATAGATTTAAAGTAATTGGTAGGAGGTCTTGAGAGGAAATGTCTTCACCCAGAGGGTGGTGGGGGTCTGGAACTCACTGCCTGAAAGGGTGGTAGAGGCAGAAACCCTCATAGCATTTAAAAAGTACTTGGATGTGCTCTTGAAGTGCCGTAACCTGCAGGGCTACGGACCGAGAGCTGGAAAGCAGGATTAGGCTGGATAGCCCTTTGTAGGCTGGCGCAGACACAATTGACTGAAACGGCCTCCTTTCGTGCTGTAAATTTCTATGGGCTATACTTTCGGCACATCATCGCCCATTTAGCACCCATATCAGCGTTAAGATTCAAGCTATCACCCATATCAGCGTTAAGATTCAAGCTATCACCCATATCAGCGTTAAGATTCAAGCTATCACCCATATCAGCGTTAAGATTCAAGCTATCACCCATATCAGCGTTAAGATTCAAGCTATCACCCATATCAGCGTTAAGATTCAAGCTATCACCCATATCAGCGTTAAGATTCAAGCTATCACCCATATCAGCGTTAAGATTCAGGCTATCACCCATATTTGATGAAAAATAGAAACGAGCGCCCGATTATTGCCCATTTATCGCCGGCGTAACTTTCGGCATACAGGAATGAGCTGCATCGCCCGGACTATTTAAAAAAAATATATATGATATCATCCTCGCAAGGCCGGGAATACGAATAGAAACTAGCTCCCGATTATCGCCCAGATTATCGCCAAGTGCTACTTTCGACATTTCGCACATAATTCACCCAAATGATCGCTCGCCCAAAAAGACGCTCAAGGAAAGCTGCACTCACCGGACCTTAACTCGGCAGTACAGACGCCACGGAGGATCGTTAATAAAAGGCTGCTTGAACTGGTTGGGAGGAGAAGTAATTTGTGAGTGATTTTAAGGGCGTTTTTGAATCTTGCCAATCATCTAATCACTGTATTTGTTGAGGACAATTTAAGAAGACAGATTAGGGTATTTATAGTGGTGTGGCCTGTAACTTCTCAACCTGTATTGATGACTACTCACATGCTGCAGAATAGAGACGGGAGAAGGTTTATTGAAGAGCATTGTGTGCCCAAAGAGGTGGCAAACTGCTGAGGAAGAGGAGACCTTACACCCAATGCATTTACAGGGATAGGCAATCATACCTGGACACATGCGTCAGGAGGCTGCAATTCCGAAAGGATGTCATCAGTGAGATATGCCAGCTAATTAACGGAGATCTGCAGCCTACCAGCATCATCAGGACCACACTGCCCATTGAGGTTCAGGTTACTGTGGCACTTTCATTCTACACATCGGGCTCCTTTCATTTGCAGTATCTCTCAGCACGTCACACATTGCTGATTCGACAGGTGACTGAAGCCCTTTACGCTCAAAGGATGGACTTTATAAACTTCCCTATGACCAGGGTGGCACAGGGTGAGAGCGTATTGGGGTTCTCGGGAATAGCAAACTTCCCCAAGGTGCAGGGAGCAATAGACGGTATACACATCGCCGAGAGCACCTTTACAGGATGCAGAGATGTTTCGGAACTGAAAGGGATTCCACTCCCTGAATGTGCAACTCGTTGTCGACCACAAGCAAATAATCATGGCAGTAAATGAAAATTTTCCAGGGAGCATCCATGATGCGCACATCTTGCATGAGAGCATTGTTTCTGATCTGTTTAAGAGTCGGTCACAAGGTCACGGTTGGATGCTCAGAGATAAAGGATATGGCCTTGCTAGCTGGCTCATGACCCCCCTGCATAAGCCCCAGACAGAAGCCGAGAAGCTCTACAACGAAAGCCATATAGCTACATGTAATATTGTCGCTTCAGGTGCCTGGACCACTCAGGAGGCAACCTACAATGCCACCCTGAGCAGGTTGCTGAGTATATTGTGGTGTGCTACATGTTGCGTAACCTAGCTATCAGGAGAGGACAACAATTGCCAGATGGGACCACCGGGTCCACCTCAGGAGAAAGAGGAGGATGAGGACCTCGGAGGACAATCAGCCTGGCGATAAACCCATTCCCCCACGCATCCCACACACCACTGGAAAAGCCCCGTGGTAGTTACACATAAATGAACGCTTTGCATAAAGTTACGTTGATGACAGTTACTGTTGCATTACGTTTCATCCTTGCCTGGCCATGGCCATTGTTTGCAGCCTTTGTATTGATGTTTTACCTTAAGTTATTAGATGACACGTCACAATAATTGTAAAGTTAAATAAACATGTTTAATAATTTAACAACTGGTTTTAATTATTTTTAACAAACTTATATAACACACACCACCCCCCAGCCCACCCCTAACAGTGAACAAAATGTTTTCAACAATATAACAAGAACACCCTCCCATTATCCCCAACAGTCAACAATCAACAATTTGTTTTTAATAATAAAACAATAATATATGCCCCGCCTCCCGACTTGTGGCCACACTTCCCTTGCCCATCCCCCCCGTTGTAATCCCCACTTTCCCACTTAATCCCCTAGTAATGGAACCAAGATATCTTGCAGTAGAGCACCTCAAGGGCTGCTG